>NW_021605377.1:659858-675491 GCF_004785775.1 Grammomys surdaster | reverse complement strand
TTCTTCTTCTTCTTCTTCTTCTTCTTCTTCTTCTTCTTCTTCTTCTTCTTCTTCTTCTTCTTCTTCTTTTTCTTCTTTTTACCTGGTGCCTCTACACAACAACGCAATAAATCTTGTTTAGGAAACCAAGAGTCATAACTAGACCCTGCAATACTGGGAGTTAGTACTTGGAACTGAAACTTGTTTGGTGTGAGCTTAACTGTTTTAGATGTAATTAGGAAACAAACTGAACATGATAATGAGCCTGTTGATGAATCACTGCAGACATTTTTAAACCATCAGTTCATTTCCCTCTTTACCGAGCTGCAGCTCCATTTGCCACCATTAAGCCTTCTCGCAAATAAGCTTGTGAACTCTGCATCCCTTCGGTGCCTTGGCTCAGTTGCCTGGGAAAGCCTTGACTAAATTCGTTTTAAGTTTCACCTTCTTTGCCTGTATCTGGATGTTGAATGCAGCTGCAGAACCATGTCAGCTGCTTCCGTTTTAAATCATGACCAGAGCTTCAGATGGCTCCGAGGATGCTCAGAGACCCTCAGGATTGTACCTTTCCTCCTGCACAGCTAAGTAACTAGGTAGCTTACTCCTTTCTTCTTTCCCTGCCCCTCTTCATCTGGCCCACTCTTCTTCTCTTTCTCCCCCTCTGCTTCTTTTGCTCATCTGCTTATTAATTTTGGTTATCCGATAAATACACAGTACTTGGCACGATTGTAGACACTTAGTAGTCAACAAACCCAAAAGCTCCAGCCTTGCTCACATTCAAGTGAGTGTGGCAGTGGTCAGTAGACATGGTAAGTCGGTGGTGTGCTCTGTGAGAGGGGGATAACTAATTTGGCAAAAACAAAATTAAAATGGAGTATGAGTTGAAGAATATTCCATAATAGATTTTTTTTAAGGTGGCATGTGACTAAAGTCTGGATATGCTGGGGTTGGGACATAATAGCCTGCTGTTGTTATATCATATGGACCTCTGGCCTCTTTAATCTTCTTACTTTAAGTTCTGCATGCTTAACTGAAGTTCTGCTCGTAGCCTTGCCTATGGACATAATCAGGCACCTTCTGCCCCTCCCCCATACTCTTTCCCTTTCCTCCCCCTGCTGTGTATGAATGTCTGCCACTAGCTCCAGAGCCCTACCCTGACACCCAGATCCTTCCTTATATCACCTCCCCAAGGACTTTTCTCCTGTACTTGTCGCCTCTCTCTCTGCATGCTCACATTGGCTTCTCTATCCAGTCACTAAGACTGTGCTCCTCACACTTGTATATTAGGAATAAAAATCTCACATAACCACATAATCCAATGATGATTCCATTTCTCTTTTACAATGTACAGAAAAATGCCTTGAAATATTTGTCTAGTGTCCTGTATCCATTTCATTACCCCTTCAATATACCTTAGAAGTTGCCTCTGTATAGATCATGTAGGGCAAGACTCCACAGGCCACCCCTGATATTTTCCTTTCATCCAATAGAGACTCATCCCCTCCCTAAAAAGCCTTCAGTCTGGGTCATGGAGACAGTGCAACCTCTTTCAAGTGTCTCCTGGCTTCACCGCATCTTTCTTAGCCTTCTTGGTCACTTTCTTCTTCTATTTAATATCTAAATTTTAGGATATCTTTGGGCTTGATCTTGTGTTCCCTTTCCTTATCTCTGACTCTCTGTGACTTCACCCAGTCCCATACAATTATACATAGATTCATACATAGATTTATACAAAGTCTATGGGTATCACTCAAGGCTTTGTTACCCCAAGCTTCAGGTAGAAGTCACTTCTTAATTTTTAAGGTGATTGAGTGGACTGTACATACTGTTCTTTGTTGTTAACAGGGACCAGAGAAGATGGAAACTTTACTCAGATACCTTTGTCAGGAGCAGGGAAATATAACTTACTCAGGACTCTTCCAGGTTCTCTCAGAGCTCATGGCCCAGAACTCATCTCTAGCTCATGTAGCTAGCTGGATGGTTATGCTTCCATGTACACCAAGAGAGAAGAGAATCAGACTCCAGGTACACTAGTATACCACATAATTTCAAACATAGTACATATTAAAGATTAATGTGATATCACATACATTTATACATCTTATATGAACTAGATAGGCATAGCTATCTATATTCATTATACCAATGAAAAACTAATATGAATTGAGTGATAATTATTACTTAACTGCCCCTGTAATGAAAAATAGTAGAAGCCCCATTTCTTTTTTTAATTAATCATTTTATTGGTTTACATTTCAAATAATATCCTCCTTCCCAATTTACCCTCCACAAACCCTCATTCCATCCCTCCTCTCTCCCCTCCCCTTTGCCTTTATGAGGGTGCTCCTCCACCTCACCCATTCCCACCTCACCACCCTAGAATCACCCTATGCTAGGGCATCAAGCCTCCACAGGACCAAGGGTCTCTCTTCCCATTGATGCCAGATAAGGTCATCCTCTGCTACATATGTATCTGGAGCCATGGACCTCTCCATACTCTTTGGTTGGTGGTTTAGTCCCTGGAAGCTCTGGGGGGTCCAGTTAGTTGATATTGTTCTTCCTATGGGGTTGCAGTCCCATAGCTCTTCCATTGGGGTCCCCATGCTCAGTCCAATGGTGAAGCCCCATTTCTTGACAGTTTTCTCATAACTTTTAGGCAAATAAAACAAAAAACAACAAACAAACAAAAACAAACAAACAAAAACACGTTCTGTAGCATCCTGTGATTTAGAGCAATAAGAGGTCTAAGCACAAGGGTGTCGCCAGCCTGTTTCTACCTCCTTAGAATGTATCCCATGACTTGGAGCTTCCTCAGTAGCAGCAGATGCCAGTTTCCCTGTCCTTTCTGGGTCTTACTTGTTTCGTAGCAGTTCATAACTCGCATTCACTGAGAACATAACAGCACATGGGTTATTGACTAGATCCTAACTGTGAGCACTTATCAGTGGATAGATTATTTGTGATAACAAAAACCATAAACATAATGATGTAGTTTTCCCCAAATATGTGTGCATGCACACACTATTTTCAAGATGAGAGTGTACTTTTCACTGAGACCATAACTAAATATGGATTAGCCATCTTTCTAGTTTGTAGTTAATGGTGTCATATTGCCAATTCCACAACTTCTAGTCAGTGATGACTGGGGTTGTTTGTTACTATGGCATGACTCAGCTAGTCAAACATCGATTGTCTCAGACTCCTGATGCTCTGTTTGCTAGTTGGATATTAGGGGCTCATAGGGTTGATGTAAAGACTATATTGTCTCGTATTCAACTAATTGCAACACAATTTTGATAAAAGATAAAGTATTATCCTTACCCCCAACAGTAGAAATTTTCTGGTTATTGCCTGGAGGAAAGTTTATCTTAATTTCTCACAAATTAAACATTTGTGATATCAAGACAATTAATATTTTTCTAATAATAGTGTTTTAACAAGACAATCAATAATGTGGAAAAACTGTCAGACATTTAGACCCCAAGATTTTCATAAACTGATTTAGCAGTTGTTCTCACTAAGCACTTACTTAGAAAGCTTCTAAGTCCTGGCAATATCACTTGGGCAAAGCTGTAGGCGTTATATTGTTGACATAATAGCAAAGCATATTGTTATAAAATTAATTTGCTAAAATGTGTGTTGGTTTTATATCACCAGAGAAGACATTATCTCAGTCCTAGAAACTCGAGACAGCTTGTTTATGTTTCCGTAGTTTGCAAAGGTCAAGTGTCTGGGTATAACTCAAGTGAATCCTGTAATCAGGATCCCTATACTGCTATCCTGAGGATGTCAGCTAGATTATATTCCTTTCTGGAGTTCAGGTTTTCTACATGGACCGAAAATGAGTTGTAGACCTGAACCTCAGGAGGTCTACCTGCCCCACAACATGAGACCTAAAATAGTAAGAATTTACCAGACAAAGAACCTCTATATGAGACTGTTCTGGAGCTTAGCAGTTTAGATATAGGAAGAAAGAAATCCAGTGTGACTGAGCCCAGAGACAGAGGGAAGTGGTACAAGATACAGAGTAGCCATAGCACATACTGGCCACATTACTGATTTTCTAGATAGACTCCGGAAGCCATGATCGCAATGCATCTTTGCTGTCTGTGAGAATTTAGGCAAAGGTGGCATGAGAGAACCCATGTAAAAGGCTATTGCAGGATTCAAGAAGAAAGCAGACTGGTGGTGTCTTGGAGGATGGAGGCAATGTCTGTAAAGTAGATATGCTCAAGAGTAGCAAAACGATCAAATTAATAAGACTTGGTGATTAACTGACTCCATCATGAATTAAAAATGGGGAAAAGATGATTATGAATTTGAGCCACTAAGTGGATAACTGGGACATCAGTGAGATGGAGGCTTTCTCTCAAGAAGTGGATCTAGCTAAGCATTTTAAGCTGGAAATGCTCCTGAGATAACCAAGAGCAGACATTATGGTAGCCTTTGCTAGAGTGATCTGGGACTTGGACAAGTAATCTAGTCTAAAGACAAGTCTTGGAGATATCAGATGGCACTGACTGCCTCTGGGAAGAAGTGACATCATCCAGGGAAGATGGGGCAAATGAGATCAGAACCTGAATGGAGTCTTGGGGCATCCAAGTTAAACAGACTGTTAAAGGCTGTTTACTATGACAGATGCTAATGTTATCTTCAGGGAATGAATAGTTTGGTCATTTAGAATCATAAAGTACCAGTAAAGCTTCTTTCCCTCAGCACACAGCCTCAGTTTCTCTCTCTCTCTCTCTCTCTCTCTCTCTCTCTCTCTCTCTCTCTCTCTCTCTCTCTCTCCCTCTCTCTCTCTCCCTCCACCCGAGTGGACATGTGCATACACAGTAGAATAGCATCAGCCAATTCTATCAGAATCGGCCAAGAAGCTTCTTCATACTACACTCACAATCTCAGATGTGTCTCTAAGAGAATCAAGAATAACAAGCGAAACAAAATTCTCTTTAGAGACATATGCCCTCATTTTTCAGAGAAAACTGAAACTAAGAAAAGCACAAGTCATTTGCCCAGTGGCACACAGCTGGTTAGATGGCAGCCTCTTGGGAGGAGCTGAAATTGCTTAGTGATTTCCCCTGGATCTTTAATTCTCCAGGAATGTATATTCTTCCACCAGCTTCACAGAGCAGTCTACAGGCACATGGAAAAACTCTAGCATCCATTATTCATGTCAAAATGCCAACCGAACATTTAGTACATATGGGAGGAAAAAGGGAATACTCTCTTGTTGAACTTATTTCTATCCAATCACATCTGGCTTTAAAAGAGCCCTGCATTGTGTAGACCCAAGTTAATCAATGTATCACAGGATATTTAAAGCAATCACTAGGTACTGTACTCTAGATTTTAAAATATAACTATTGTTCTACAGAATGGCAGAGGGAGCCAGTAGATAATTAAGGACACCCGTGGAAGCCACAGATGTCTTCTTTTGGAGAAGCAGCTTGGAAGCCCACTAAGCAGCATGCACTGGGCTGCAGGCTTTCTTCAGCAGGCTTATTCTCTTGTGTCTTTGTTCCTCCTGTGCACTTGATGGGGGAGGGGCGATAAGGTAATAGGGGCAGCCTCATAAGGTTGGCATGAAAAGGGAATGGTTCAACTTATTTAAATGCCGTAACATCTATCTAACATGTGGTGGGTGACCTTGTACAGCTTCTCCATCCCCTATCTACTGCCCAATTAGATTCACTATGATTTTCTCTATCCAAGAAGCTTATCTGAATCTCGGGGAGAAAGAAATGAATTTCTACCATTTTGCTCCAGAATCTGATGGTTTGCTTTGTTCTCATAATAGTGTAGTCACCTGAGGGGACACAGAGCAGATGCACATGGCCATGACAGTTTGACCCTTCATGCTCAATAAATTGAAACACCAAGCATGTTTATGCCCCCCTCCGGGGCCTTTACCTTTTTCATTTTATGCTCTTATTCCTGGGAATGTTTTCTCCCTGTATAATCAAACAAATTTCTTCAACTCTTTCTTTAGATCTCTGTTTAAATATCACTTTATCCAAAAGCTTATCCACACTCTTCTATGTAAAATAGCATTTCCTCCTCATCATTAGTATTATTAGCTAAGAAAGGATTGCATATTCTGCCAAAAATTCACCTGTATGCATATCATTTAATATAATGCAGTCAAATAGGTATTTCTACTAATTCCTTTAGCTGTGGAACAAGACAGAGACATAGAGAAGTTCAATAGCTTATGAGGATCATAGAACTGGGAGGAGGTAGTGTGGATCACAGAGCTGGTAGGGGGAAGTGTGGATCACAGAGCTGGTAGGGGGTAGTGTGGATCACAGAGCTGGTAGGGGTTAGTGTGGATCACTGAGGTGGTAGGGAGTAGTGTTGATCACAGACCTGGTAGGGGGTAGTGTGGATAACAAAGATGGTAGGCAGTAGTGTGGATCACAGAGCTGGTAGGGGTAGTGTGGATCACAGAGCTGGTAGTGAGCAGTGTGGATCACAGAGCTGGTAGTGAGTAGCGTGGATCACTGAGGTGTTAGGGAGTAGTGTGGATTACAGAGCGGGCTGAAGGTAGTGTTGATCACAGAGCTGGTAGTGGGTAGTGTAGATCTCTGTTGTCCAACATCAGAATCTACATGGCCATGTAACTTCTGTAGCACAGCCTCACATGCAGCTCTGTACTTAAGCTCTCTTGTGCAGTAACCTCAAGAAAGCTTTAAATCCCATGTTATCCCAGCTACACTTTGTGTCTCTGGTTCAGCCTTCCCCTGGAAGCTCCAGACTCGTTTATCAAATGTTCTATAAGATACTTTTCCATGAGCATTTTGAGACAAGCATTTTCAGAAGGTCCAAGTCCACAATCTATTCATGCACCTCCATTCCCTACTTCTATACCTCTGTTTTCAAACCTGATCTCCCTAATTTCTTCGGAATGACGTCAAGAGTTATAAAAAGTGACTCTCTTTGAGAGTCAGATCACGTGTGTTAGATCATGCTATATGGATTCATTTATTTGCTTTCTTCTCATCTTGCTCTATTTAGCCTTTATTTATGAAATTCTTACATCCCGAGGCGAGTAGTGTGATTTGCATAATTTTTATTGCTAGAATCTACTATTTAGAAGATATTAAATATTTTCCTGTTCAATGAAAGAAAGGAATGGGTATTTTATCTGTTTCTGTTACAAGTAGTTCCTATGTTACTTGACAATTTCTCCAGTTGTTTGTCTAAGCATCTGCTTCCTATTGTCACTAAACCGTGATTTTTGTTTTCACTAAGCTTCTACCCTAAGGAACATTTATTG
The DNA here is from genome assembly GCF_004785775.1 of Grammomys surdaster. Lineage (NCBI taxonomy): Eukaryota > Metazoa > Chordata > Mammalia > Rodentia > Muridae > Grammomys > Grammomys surdaster. The sequence continues at coordinate 668,233 of NW_021605377.1, read as the reverse complement.
CAGTATTTTGATGACATGACTCATTTTCACTTCTATTCACTCTGACACTTGCACGTTTAGATTTATGTGGCAAGGGACTCTTAATAACAAGAAGGGACCTATTTGAAATGGCAGCACAATCATTCAGCAGTAGAGAAAACAGTGATATATGAGTTGCATAATTACCAGTTAACCGTTCTGCATTTATTATTCAGGGATGGAGCTCAGAAAATATGCCATTCAGGTCAGCCTTATTGGTTACTGATTGTCTAGTTGAACACAAATAATAAGCCAATGCACTAAATGTCCCCCATGATCATGTAAAGGGGATACATTTACACCAACACACACAATTACACAGAACCCACAAACAGGTATTTATCATCATTCTTGGGAATTAATCAACAGTTTTCTCAAGATAATCAAAATAAAAGTAAGAGCCCCAGTCCAATCTTGGTCCATTGGTAGCTTAAGTTTCCATTACGCCTATCACCAGGGTCCTTTGATTCTTTGTTGCTTTGCTTTCTAAAGCAGGATGTTCTTCTATGATTATCTTATATAAGCTAATAGCAGAACAAGTCCAAGAATGTGTGCCTTAAGAAGCCACTAGATGAAGTGGTTTCTCACCAAGGCACCTAGGACTGTGGGCATCACAGTCAGCTGTATCTGTAGACAGCTGTGTGTTCATGAGTCAGCTGACCTGCTTCTCCCATGAGTTTGAGTGGGAATAAAACAAGGTAACATATGAATGCATTTTGACAGCAGAAAGTACTGTGAATAAAAGCTATTTTAATATCAAGAAAAATAAGTAAAATAAGCTACAAGTCTCCATAAAACATCATGAACATACCACATTGGAATTCTCATAAACAAAGCAAATGTTTCAGTAAAGAACTTGGCTTTTCACTCTCCCAAAGTGCAGCATTAATGATGGTATTTGAGTGAGATATTTTAATGTATGTATTTACATAGGTTCCAATGTAGTTGTTTTTCTATTGGCTTGTTTACTTTGTGCAAAACTAGCCATCAGAGCAAAGCCATGGAGAAACTATGCTCTAAATATGTATTATTCTTTAAATAAGGGTTTGTTGGATTGTATGTTTATCATGTTATATAAACCAATCACATTCCCATGTGTTACATTCCTGTATTCAAAGTTTTACTTTTTTATAGGAAGGTGAAACGTAATCTTACAGGAAACCTAACTTTGAGCTATTGTGCTCAATACCTGAGAGAAACATATAAAGGAGGAAAGGTGACTTTTGACTCACCACTTCAAAGGGTTTAGGCTAAGCTATCCTGGCTCTTTTGCTTTTGGGTCTGCCACAAGAACTTGGTAGATCAAAAATGTTTACCACACAGTGACCAGGAAGCAAAAACAAAACAGAAAGTGGCTGGTCTCTAACAAATACTTAACACCTTTCCAGTGACATAACTTCTTTCCACTGGGGTTTTACCTTCCCAAAGTTCCAACACTTTCCAGTATCCCTGTAAACTGGTGAAAAGTCTTCAACACATGGAGCCTGCTATACACAGAAGTCTTCAATACATAGGAGAATTCTACACATGGGAGCCTTTAACACATGATGTCTTCAACAAATGGAAGCCTTCAACATATGGGAGCATACCACACATGGGAGCCTTCAACACATAAGTGCCCTTAACACATGGGTGTCTTTAATAAATGGGAGCCTTCAACATATGGGAATCTTCAGCATATAAGAGCCTTTAACACATAGAACTTTCAGCACATTGGAGCCTTCAACATATGGGAACCTTCTGCACATGGGAGCCTTCTACACATATGAGCCTTCAATACATGGGAGCCAACAACATATGGGAACCTTCAACATATGACACCATCAACAATATATGGGAACCTTCAGCATATGACGCCATCAACACACTGGAGCCTTCAACACATGGGAACCTTCTACATGGAAGTATTCTACACATGGGCATTGGAAGGCTTTTAAGATGCAACTATACACATAATGAATTCTACTATGTCAATTAAAATCTCTTAAGTGATAGAGGCATGATGATGCTTACCTATAAGTCTAGCCCTTGGGAAACTGAGGCAGAAAGATCTCAAGTTCAAAGCTATCCTAGGCTACATAGGAAGTTTGGGACCACCTATTCAACAATGTGCCTGCACATGTGCTTGAGCATGTGTGTGTGCATGCATGCACAGACACACACACAATCCAAGTGAGGAGAGCACAAAATCATGCCAGACTCAGAAATGTATATTTAATATCAACAAAACAATATTTTTTGGAAATCCAGTCATTCAGCTCAGATCTGTCATGTGTGTTATAACTTTGGAAATACACTGTATATTGGAAAATAAAAACAATCTTTTCAAAAGTTCAAAAAACTATTCAGTTTGCAGATTTTCACAAGGAGAACAGAGTGTAAGGGATCACTGGCTTGCCACACTTTGAGCAGACTCCTTATTTATGATGACTAGCTATGTCAGCTCCTAAAGTCACTTCATCAATAGTAACTTCCAGCTTCTCAAGACTCACAGCACTCTTCTGCGCTGGTCTAACTGTCCACATTATACAGGGAATATTTGTGCCTCATAAAAATAGGGACAGATGATCCCATCATACTCAGCATTGCCACAGGGAGAGTAACAGAGGCACTCCTTGTCCTCAGAAGCTCCGATCTCAGGAGCTTACTTGTCCCAAGTTAGAAAATAAAACCTCTCTTCAGTCTGAATGTCCAAAAAGTTGAGTTTTTCAGATGTCCTCTTCCTGCCACTAGGAAAATGAGTACTGGCCCTTCTCTCTTGTAAATTTCAGCATTGTACTGAAGGTCCCCAGAAAACTATCATTCACACGACGCACAACCACTTTTAATTCCAGTTCCAGGAGATCCAGTGCCCTGCCCTGTGCTCACTCATATACATGATAAAATATTTATTTCCCTAGAGTGAAGATTTATCCCAGAGAGAACATAAAGTTGAGCTTCTATTTTTATCAACTGCCAAAACATAGACGTTCTTTTAAAAAACTTTTACTTATCGTTGAGAATTTTATATACATATTGAAATATCATTCCACACTCCATATCCGCTTCTAATTTTCCCCCACATGCCTCCAACATACCTCTACCCACTTCATGTCATTTTTTTATAACCCACTAGGTCCAATTAGTGCTGTCTATATGTGCATAGGTGAAGACTCATCCACTGGAGGGTGGGAGTTCTTCCAGTGGTCTCTTAAAAACAATGGTTCTTCCTCCCCAGTTATGTTCCACTGCCATTACCTCCTTAAAATGTGTTGGGGCCTAAAACTCATCTATATCATGATTGTGGTCATCTTAATCTTATGTGGGTCCTATACAGGTAACCATAGTTGCTATGAGTTCTTGACTGTGATATCCATGCTGTGTCCAGAAGACAGTGTGTCATAGCATACCTCCCATCCTTTGGCTCTTAATGTTCTTTCTGCCTCTTCTTCCCCAGAGTTTCCCAGGCTTCAGTGGTAGTGATGGGTTAATACAGATGTCCCTTTTAGGGCTGAGCTTCTAGACTCTCTCTCTCAGCTCTTTAGCCAATTGTCTTTACTGAATGCTGTCCACTGCAGAGAGAATCTTCTCTGACCACAGTGGAGGGCTGCACAGGTCTATGCATATAAATACTTGAAGGCAAACTGACAGCATGGCCATTTAACAAAGTAAGAGCAACAGGTTCTACTCTAGGACCTGTGATCTACCCAGCCATGAGTTTTGAGCCAGAGTAATAGTACCAGACATGAAATTATCTCCTGTAGAGTAGCACACATCCAATCAGAAAGTGATCAGTTATCCCATATGCATAATGCCTACTGTACCAGCAGGTGCATCTTATGCAAGACTATAGCATGATCCAGAGCTGGGTGAGGCCACTGATCACTTTTCTCCCCTAGCAGCAGCTTGCACAGCCCCTTTCAACACTATGGAAGTTTACAAGTAGGGAGGAAGTTTTCTGATCAGTTTGAGACTGATGTTTTTGTGTCCTATAGCCAAGGTGTGAGGTGTCTTCAGTACAGGGTCTGATTGTGTCATACAATGACAGTAGCCTGTGTTGTTCTGTGTTGGGGGCCACTCTAGCCAGTAACTACCAGAGAAGTTTCCCTCTGCCTTGTACTGTGACTTTCATTTAGTTAACTCTGTCTTCCAGAAGTGACGGAACCCATGAAGGTCAATTCCGTTCAAACTCTTCTTTTTTAAGTTGTGTTTTAAAATTAGTTTATTAACTAGAGGGTTTCAAAAGGATATATATATATATATATATATATATATATATATATATATCTCCTTGGTTTTTGTTACGCTATACAGTACCTTCTACCATCTTTCTGTGTCTGTGTCTGTCTCTGTCTCTCTTTCTCCTTTAATCTCTTCTTACTCTGATAAACCTCAGTATTCCCTCTCCTCACACCCATTTTGACAGATATTAGGATAGATATACTTGCTGGTTTCCTAGTTCCATTTGCTAATAATACTTTTTCCCATCCCCTTCCCCTAAGGTGAAATGATGAGTGTGTGTCTCTCGAAGGCAGGAAAAAGGTAGATCCTGTCCTCTGATCCAATTTAGTCTGGGTCATTTTATTTGGAGAAAAGAGATCCCTGATACGCACTGTTATTACTGAAAGTTGTGTGTGTTAACAATTCCTGTCATTTGACTCATTTTATATTGTTTTCTTGGCTCTCCTTTGGTTAACTGTCCTGGCATTTTATTTATTTATTTATTTATTTATTTATTTATTTATTTATTTATTTATTTATTATTGCCTCTGTGTTTATCTTTTTCTTCAGACTTGAGTATTCCAGCATCCTGTGTAGGGCTGCCTTAGTGATCATAAATTCTTTTAATCTGTTTTTATCTCTCCTTTATTTTTAATAGATGGGTTTCCTGGGTATAATACCTGAGTTGACAGCTGTGATCTTTTAGGACATGAAATACATCTTACCAGGGCTTTCTGGTTTTAAAAGATTTTGGTTTTCTTAATCAGATGGTATTTGTCGGGCCTGAAAGGCTTGGCCTTTTCTTCTTGTGGCTTACAATATCTGTCCTTTGTCCTGTGCTTTTAGCCCTTTAATTATAGCATGTCACGAGAAAATCCTTTTCTAGTTCTGTGGGTAGAACCTAGGTACACCCAGGTGGGGATCTGCTTCTCTAAGTGTGGTCATTTTCCTCAGTGATTGTACTGAAAGTCTATCATGTGCTTTTGGTATGACATTCTACTCCTTTGTCTATGCATGGCATCCAATGGTTATGTCTTCTCATGGCTTCCCAATGCTCACCCAACTTTTGCCCAGTGATTTTTATAAATTTATCACTGGTTTCCACCTTGTCTTGCAGCCACATACTCTGCTTCCCACATGACCCATTCTATTGCTGAGGCTTTCTTCCCAGTGAGGGTTTTATTTGGCTTCTTGGTTTTTCATTTCCAGCATCATTACAGTTTGGCTTTTCTTCAGCAATTCTCATGGTTGGTTTCTGGTCTCGTCTTATGTGGTCTTCTTCATTTCATCCATGCCTTAGAATTTTGTCCTCTTTGAGTAGTTTGAATGTAGTTACTATCATTCCTTTGAACTCTTATCTGGAAGTCCTTCCAGTTCATTCTCATTGGGGCCCATTATTATGGGATTGATACCTTTTGAAGAGGACATGTTGTCTTGGATTTCTGGGTTTGCCCTGGGATTTGCACATTTCAAGTTGTAATGGGAGTGTGGGCCTGGGACTGATGGTTTGGGAACTGCTAACCTATTAACACAGGGAGTTAGGGAAACTAGAAGCATGGAAAGGGAATTCAGGGTCCAAATCTTACTTATCAGCACTGTGGAATGGGCACACAAGGGAAGTTTGGGCAGAGTGTTCAAGGCCTGGAGGCTTAACTGTCAGCAGAGATTGTTAGGAGGATCTGTTAAAGTTAATGTTCTTGAATTATTTTTTAAAATTTTACATGACATACAGCATGCATACGGAGGGTGTAGGTAAACAGGTGACAATCTTACACATTTGAACTCTTTGGATCACTGTATTTCTTATACATCTTTCTACTACTTTCCTCTCCTTTATGGAGGGCAAAGTCCAAGGAAAGATTTTGCCATTGGTTATTCATATTCTTCTTACCATAGGTAAAGATCGAAGCTGTGGGATGCTTTTGAGGGTGTGGTGTTCTAGTTTACTTCCCCATCTAAGTAATTCATTGATTTTAAAGTCCCCAGAGACTCAGAGGCCTTGGGAAAGGGCTGCTGACCAGTCCAGCTTTAAATCCCATGTCTCCTTGCCAGACTCCCTCACCATCTTTTGATTTCATCTTGTCAGCTTTGAGTACTTCTTTTCTTTACTTTTTGTGGAGAGAGTGTGTGTGTGATGTATGTACATGCTTGAATGTGTGTTTGCATGTGTGTGGGTTCACACATGTCAGGGCATGTGCAGAGACTAAAGGCCGCCATCAGGTACCTTCCTTGATAGATTTCCACTTCTTTTTACTTCAGCAATGTCTCTCGCTGAGTCTAGACCTCACAGACTTTTCTCTGCCCCAACCATGTTGGGATTACAACTGGGTCACACCAGTCTGGCTTTTATGTGGATTCTGGAGCCATAAACTCCAGTTCTTACACTTGTGTGGCAAGAGCTTTATCCACTGAGCCATCTCCTGACTCTTCTTTCCCTTTAATAAATCTCTCCCTTATAATTTATTCTATATAAAGAAGCCAGAGTGATCTTCGAACTCTAAAATCAAGATGGCTTCCCTACATTCTAAGCATGAGAGTCAACAGTTTAGGAAGAGCTATGCACTCACTTCTGCTTGCTTTTCCAGCCTCTAATCCTACTCCACAGACTTCGCATACCTCAGGCACTAGCCTTTCCCTTGAACAAACCAAGTAATTTCTGAGCTTGTGACCTTGGCACACATCCCACACTCTCTTCCCAGCTGCTTCCTGTTCCTCCCTCAGGTCTCAACTCAGGTCCCCTCCACAGAGAGCCTTTTCTTGACCTCTTATCTAAAGTAGTATGTGCAGTTCTTTATCCCATTACTTGATCTTCAGAATATTCCCCACTCCCTGAATTTAAACCTGTTTTTGGCATATGTTTCTTTTAAATATTTATGGAGAATGTAAGCGCCACTCTTTCTTCTTTTATTCACAGCTGGGTGTCCAGTACTTTATACAGGGGAATGTTTGTTGAATGAATATATGTACACTTTAAGGGACTGGCTTATTGCCAAAGAATGGCCCAAATTGCAAACTCCAAATTCATACATTCCAAGTTCCTGCTGCACTTAAACTGTGGGAGGCTTAGATATACTTTTCAATTTAGTTTCTTTTTTCTGTTTCAGTCCTCTCTAATAAATAGTGACATTATCTTTGTGAAGTTGCATGCCCCATGGGAAGTCCTTGGAAGATATGCAGAGCAAATGAATGTACGGATGCCTTTCAGGTAGGTGTAAATGTGTTTCCCCACTGTTCCCGTTCTCTCCCGTTCTCTCCCGTTCTCTCCCGTTCTCTCTCTCTCTCTCTCTCTCTCTCTCTCTTGGTGCTGCTGCTGCTGCTTTACTGTAAACCTAATGACAGTCTCTCCTGGAACAAATAAAATCATAGTGCAGGCTGAAAAAGCCATTATGGCAGAAAAATTTCCTAATGTTTAGAAAATGCAAATAAATCTTCACACCCATAGTAACTCCTTCCTGCTACCAAGGAGCATTTCCAAGTAGCAAGTGCATTTTGAACAAGTTGTTTCTAGAATTTGTGTGTATTGTGGCTTTGAACAGCTAGACACTATGTACCATGGTCTTTAATGAACAGTCCCTTCCAGGAAAAAAAAATTAAAAATCTGTTTTCCAAGAAATTCCACAAAATATAATCTTTTAAAATAACCCATTTTTAAAATTAAGAAGTCATAAATTCTATACAAGGACAAATAATTGGAGTGAATAAAGATACTTTGTGTAGATTGTTAGATTGTTTAAAAAGATAAATTTCCCTTCATCAGATGGTGGCTGTTCTTATTTCATTATAGAGTAAGAGAATGTGATCTTCATTTGCAAGATAAAAAACAAAATGAGATAATAAGCCTGAAATTACAAATGCAAGGATGTGCGTGAGAGAGTAGGGTGCGGGGTGGGGGGTCAGGGACTCACCAATGGAATCTGCTGATTTAGTGCCAGGGATAGCTCAAGAGTGACTTGTGTTAAGTACTTGGGCTTTTCAGCCTGCAGGTAAGACCAACATAGATAAAAAGAATTAGGCAAGAATGTATCATCTCTATGAAATGCCTCTTAGTGGGCTGTGAATGTTATAGAAACCGGCAGTCTGCTAAGCTCAGAAAGAGAAGAAGCAGGGAGAAAGGAGAGAGAGAGAGAGAGAGAGAGAGAGAGAGAGAGAGAGAGAGA
>NW_021605377.1:655797-659458 GCF_004785775.1 Grammomys surdaster | reverse complement strand
GATAGATAGATAGATAGATAGATAGATAGATAGATAGATAGATAGATGATAGATAGATAGACCATACAGAACATGAGTTACTAAAACCCCATGTTTTACATTGGCCCAAACATCTGGCATCTGGCTTTGTATTCTCTGCAACTATTTACCCAAATGTGGCAAGTAGTTTTTGATATATAAAATCCCCACTTTGCAAAAGTAAAGTAGCATAGTGACCATACACATGAACTGCCTCAGTTTCATGACTGATCACTCAGTAGACACCTGAACTATGGAAAGGAGATTGGGTTTAATCAGGTGTCCAGCACACACTCTCTCTATTCAAATTACACCCAGAATTCTCATTTAAATGTTTTACATTAATTAAAGTGAAGCAACATGACATCTTTATTGTGTCCTGTTCTTGTTCCCCCCACCCCCAGGATCTGTGGTTTTACCTGTTTAATTTACCTATAAGCAGTCGGGTGGTTATGCCCATGTTTTTATAGTTGGATACTGATGCAATCTTTTCTTGTACAAGATACGGAATATATGGGTTTTTAAATATCTCTTTCCAAATCATGATAAAAGTGTTCTGTAAACTCAAATTGCTATATACCTTACTGTAATAGCATGTCTGTTAAATCATGTATGTTGACCCTAGTCCATCTTTGAGGTCCACTGGATGAAAGTGGACCTCCACTGAATCTGTGCAAAATGCTAATCTCCTGTGCATGTGCTATAGGCCAGAAGTACCCTGCAAATTTATAGTAATTTCATATACTTATGGGTTTCATAACTTAGAGTGCATGCCCTGTGTCACTACTACTTTTCTCACTGTTAATCTCTCTTTAGTTTTTTTTTCTTCTTCAGCTCTTACAGGCTTCTATCTTCAATCTCCTTTCCTTCCTTGCTAGTTCAAACTGTAACTGACGATGGGTTTTCTTCTCGACTGGCTTCATTTTTGCTGTTCTTCCAGGAGAAAAATCTATTACCTGCCCCGCCGGTACAAGTTCATGAGCAGGTTAGTAGCATGCTATGTACTGATGGTGTTGCCTGCTGACTGCTGTACACGAACAATGACAATGACAAGGAGCAACAAGCCCGGGAAGATGTCACATGAGAGAATGACTACCGTGCACATTCCATAAAGAACCTTTTCACATTAGCCTGAAAAACAAAAAACAAAACAAAACAAAACAAAACAAAACAAGAAGTGTCCTTCCCAGAGTTAGCCCCTTCATCTGCACATCTGGGAGCAATGCATGTCATCTCCAGGTGTGTTGAGGTTGTTATTCACTTAACCTAGCCTATAAAATCAATTGCCCCAAATCCCAGCCAATCAGAGAAGTTCGAACCCCAAAGTTATTGTTTTGCACATAAATTTCTTCCCACAGCATATGTAATCTGAGAGATTGAAGTAAAAATGGTCTTCCTGTCAGAAAGCTGGTGGCTACTCCTCCATACAGGGAGAATCCTTGGTATCGGTGTTGTTTGGTTAATACACTATTCAGATTGTACCTTACTATGGATCTCTCATGACTCTTTGCATGTAAAAAGGAACCTGTTGGATGGCCATTATCTTTACTGTCATTTGTACCCTTCCAAAGCTTGTTTTCCTTGTTGTTCTATTAGAAGCCAAGGAAAAAGGGAATATGTCAATGGTATTCTCAACTTGGCTTTAGTTTGGGATCAGTTGGTGACTCTAACTTGAAAATTTTAATTGATCTTATAAATCTTATAAATGAATTGATGGCTTAAATGGGGACCCCTTGGGTATCTCCAAAAACCATGTAAGTAATTCAATTCAATGAGATTCAATATTTAGATCCATTGTTTATAGTCTATATATAACATAAAGAATATATATAATATATAATATATTCTTTATATTCTATGTATAATTTTTTGTGGAACGGTAAGTAACATTGGTGGGTGTCCTCAAGTATACATGTATCACAGATTATGGTGAGAAAGGCAACTTCCAAAGAACGTAAGATGTTATGGTTTCTCAAAAAAAAAATTTTTTTTAGTTACACATTTTTTTTTATCGTAATTAATTCACACAGGGGTTATAAACACATAAAGGCAGGATGTGGGGAAGGGAATGACACTGGAGTGTGGGTGTTCAGGGGGAATACAGATATCTTCAGAACCGGGTATCGGCTAGGTGAAGGTTCAGGGAACAATTCACTATGACTCTGCCTATGACTCGCTTGTCCTTATCTAAGTTGGTATTGTCTGCCAAGGCTACCTATTTGCAAGGTCTATGACTACTCAGGCTTGTAAATTTCCACAAAAGCTGCCTGTTGACATTAGCTTATAGCCATCTGTTTCAATGTTTTTCCACTGAGACCCAAGACTTAGTGGTAGTATACATGCATGACAGGCCTTCTCAAAATTTTTCTATGAAGCTTTTCGATTTGGCAATAGATCTGGCTCTTTCATTCAACATGATTTGAATTATGCTTTGCCATGTGATGCTCTTTCCTAGAAATATCATAAAACACGTCAGCCCATGTCCACAGTTTTCAAGTCAGCATCAAAATTACCTGGGGGATTTTAAAGCACAGATTTTAGGCCCCACCCACATTACTGTTTCCACCTCTATAATATGGAAGCACGTCATTTCTACCACATGGGTTTCCTGAGGGTTTTTTAAGTAGCCTGTGTTCATAAATGACATGCTAACGATTGTTATCTAGGATGTCTGCGGAAATAGCCTTAGGTGTGTACATGCCTCCTATTTCTTTCACCATCTGAAATTTTATCCACTTCATATTTCACTTCTTTCTTATTTCCACTAATGACTGGTCTTCTCATTCTGGCAAGTCCTGATTTTATTTGCCAAGTAATCATTTATATTCCGTATAGTTTCCATATATGTGCCATTATGTGTATAACTGTGGGACTTATACCTCAGGGTCATGCTGGAGGCTGTATTTCTCTAATCAGCTTCTTGAATTCTGCATTGCTGCTCCAGGTAACGTCTAGAATCCTTTTGGTGCTCTTCACGCTCACTGCCATTCTGGGCTTTAATTATCTCCTGCCTATCGTAGATGATTTCATATTCCTGCCTCTGTTGTGACTCCTTTCAAACTGTTTTCTTTGGCCAAAACGAAATCAAAAGGCTTGGCTTAAACACAGACCTGGATAAACCTTCTTCATTCATCTCTTGCCTCTTTTCTCTGTCTATATTAATGCATTATAGCAGCTGGATTTACATATTGTTGCACAGTGGTCCTTCTGCATAGTATTTTATTTACTCTCACCAAGATAATACATAACTGGTCTTTAAAAACACAGCTCCCATGATCAGACTTTTTGAGTAGGTCAAAGATGCCTCTTTCTTTTTTCCCATTGGTACCCTTTATTCCCATCACCTCATGTTATAATCTATGGTAGGGATTCCCATCTCCTCACTGGGATAGTATAGAAAGCCAAGGATAGCATGCTTGGTTCCACATTTTCAGCATCTAGTACCTAATTTATGGGGTGGACAAATTCATAAATATTATACATGTACAAGAAGAGTCAGTTAGGAGGAAAGATGACCAAAAGGGAGAAGGAGGAGGAGGAGGAGGAGGAGGAGAAGGAAGAGGAAGATGAAGAAGACAAAAACAAAGATGAAGAGGAAGAAGAGGAGGAGGAGGAGGAAGAAGAGGAAGAGGAAGGGGAAGGG
>NW_021605377.1:517586-655697 GCF_004785775.1 Grammomys surdaster | reverse complement strand
GTTAAAATGAGAGACACTGACTTTTGACTGAAATATTTTCTTAACAATGAAAGATGGGTGGGTAATACATACATAAATGATAGTAAAAAGAAACAGAATCTCAAAGCTAAGTGAGATATTGATATCAGCAAGTCCAATCATTCATGATACTCTTAAACCTCTGCTGTGTGGTCATCCAGTTCATATTTGAATATGCTAGAAATAGGGACATCCATGGTAGCAGCTCTGATGACTAGAAAAGTCTTTAAAATAAGCCATAATTCATTCATTCTCTCTCTCTCTCTCTCTCTCTCTCTCTCTCTCTCTCTCTCTCTCTCTCTTGCTCTCGGTCTCTCACTTTCTCCCTCTCTCCTTCCCTCTACCCATTTTTTTCCTTTTCTCTTTAGCCTTCATTTTAAACCATAGTTCTGCCTCCTAAATAGACCAAAACTAATTTATACACCAAAAAATGGTGTTTAAAATAGCTAAAATGGTGAAATTTTAGGGTAATGGGTTAGCATTTCATAGGTGTTTGAACATTAGGAGTTGGGAAGGAAATTTCCATACTTACAAGTAGGAAAAATACAGCTGGAGGTAAAAGAGTGGTGATCCAGCAGGTACCCATGTATGATGAGTAAATGATGGTTTCTTTTAATAATTCTACATTATGACTCAGTAGAGTTCAAGGGCATTTGGTGTCCTGAAGGCCGTTGGAACTGACTGATGGTGAAGCCACCCAAATGGAAAGTAAAGCTAAATAATCCAACAGGACGTCAGTGGCATAGAAGCCACAACACTGGCCAGGAAAATGTATAGGATTCCCTGAGCAAGATGTAAAGAGTGAAGAGAAGAGATCCAGTGGCAATTTCTTTTCAAATTATGCATTAAGGGGACAAGAAGAGACAGAAAAGGATGAGTATAATACTCTGGGAACAGAAGGAGAATGGAGGGCAGGTGACGTCAACAACACTGGAGACGAGTTTCTATAGAGGTGTACATTCTTCAGCTTCTCATGGGTGGTGATAAAAGAGAACCTATTTAGCATATTTATAAGTCATTAATGATGGCCATAGTAGCAGACTCTGTGGAATGGTGTTCTCCACTATGCATCAGGACTATTCAACAGCTATTGAAAATGCAGATGACTGGGTCCATCCTCAGGACTTCTGATTCAACAAGTCTAGATGCAGTTGATGAATTATACGTTTCTCTTAAACATTAAATGATGCTGGTGGTGCTAGGCAAGAGCCATGTCTTTTGTTGTATCTTTCTTTGGTTGTTTGAGACAGAATCTCACTGTGTAATCAGGTTGGCCTAAAATTTACTATGCAGCTCACACTAACCTAGAACATGCCGAAATCCTTGTTCTTCAGCCTCCTATGTTTTGAGATTATAGGCACACAACATATATTGGGCTAAAGACAGCATTTGTAGGACTCATAACTTTAGAATGGAAGTTAGTAGAAAAGCTTCAGAAGCAATGAGTGTTCACTTAAGTGTTGATAAGCCATATGGGAGGCAGAGAAAGAAGGCCCAGGAGTTAGAGCCACAGTCAACAGGAGGAAAGTAAAGGAGATTTCATCTATGACAAAACACATGTGTTCTTCAAGTATGAAGGAGGATAGTTAGAGTGTATATGAGCTTGCTTCCAGAGCTAGATGAATGGCTTAATAAATGTCTTAGAGACTGAAAAAGTTGATATTCCATGGAGAAATTACTGCTTTGGGAGAACTGAGGCAATGGAGTACACTGGAAGAATGTGTCAGAATAAAAGAAACTCCAATTATGGCGGTATGACACATTAATTAGACAAGGCTCTCTGGAGAGAATCTTCAGTGCTGCTATGCAGCATTTGGTTTTGGACACCACTGATGTAATAGGACTTTCCAAACCCCAGTGTCTACCAGCTCATTTAAAATGCAGTTAAGAAGGGAGTGTAATAGATAGATAGATAGATAGATAGATAGATAGATAGATAGATAGATTTCTTTTAATTGGTGATTCTTCCTAGGATAGACTAATTGAGGTGATGAAGAGAGTCCACCCCTTGTAGCTAACTCTCAAATTCAAGTACAAAGGATCAGGTGCCTCTGTGATATTAATAGCACTCCAACAACAAAACACTTGACTTTCAGTGTTCTGAAATTCTCCTGGCATACCATATGTGGACAATCAGCCTGTTGTTTAATTTCCTCTAAATAAATTATATTTAATCCCATTAACCCACGGAAGGACTCTCCAATCCAGCCTATCTCCTTTAAGGATAAACATATCAAAAAGTCTAAATTTTTTTAGCAAAAATAAAACATCTTTTCATATACATCTGTATTTCAAAAACTCATCCAACTCCCATAAACATATTCATGTAGTTCAGACTCGTATATCTGTAATAAATGCTCTTTTAATCCATGTACCTGGTCTATTAAACACTCCTTTGATTCTAATCTCTAGGCAGGTTTACAGGCATTATAAATTATCTATCCAATAAAAGGAGAGAATTTATCATCTTTTCCTTGCGGTTTTTTCCCCTAGGATAAAATGATCCTGGAAAACAATCTTCAGAAAATATTACAAACTAACAAATGTAATTATTGTGGGCAATTATATTTGAAGTCTCATAACTCTCCTTTGCCCCACCCCCACTTTGGGCATTCTGCCTGAGTTTATCCTTTCTTATACTGGACAGAAGAAATGCTGGTCCTCTGCATCACAGACTCTACTCACTGCAATCATATCAGATGGGCATATAGGCAGAATGAGAAATGGCTTGTATCTTTCCATCCCTACTATTAAAATTTAATGTATGTAAATGTTCCAGAGCCTCTTGGATTTGTCTATAAGCTGTGTAGGCTATGCTCCAAATAGGATCCCTGTGACCTAAAAGAATGGCATTAGCTTCCAAAGATAACTAATTCCTATCCAAGTAGATGCTGTGAATGAAGAGAACCCAGCTCTAAGAGGAAAACAAAAACTGGGCCTCCTGCTGTCTGTTGGCAGTACAGGAGAAGTTCACTTCCAGCAGATAAGGGCTATGAGTTACCTCGGCTAAGAAAAACTATCACCAAAAGCTTATATTTAGTTTCTTTCTATCATATCATCTCTCCAAATGCACTTCTAGAAATGTAGGTCTATAATATGCTGGTCTAGGGAAAAGCAAGTGTCTCTAAAGAAGGCCTGTTTCACTCCTGCACTTAAAGCTCAGGGAACATTGTGGGAAGAGTGGTAGGGAGAGTGTAAGAGCCAGAGGATCAAGAGCTTGCTGGGAGAACATACCGAACTAGATGGGGGTCCTGTGAGCCCTCAACCTTGCACAAAGAACTAGAGGCAACTGAAGAATGGTGGGAAAGGGAGAGGTGCTCTTCCCTGGGGAAGAGCACACCAATTGGTTGTCCAGTGCCATATGGTCAGCCCTGAAGACATACACACAGGTAACATTATATGAAATTAACAGGAGATGATATAGATATAGATATAGATATAGATACAGGGACAGGAACAGATAGATACAGATGATACAGGTACAGATACAGATACAGATACAGATACAGATAGATACAGATACAGAACAGATACAAACAGAGATACAGATACAGATTCAATAGCAATTAGTGAAAAAGAGAGGCCATGAGTTTGAAGGAGAGTGGGAAGGGTATATGGGGGGGGAGTTGGAGGGAGGAAAGAGAAGACAAAAATGTAATTACATCATAATCTCAAAACTAAAAATTTAAAAAGAAACGCCTGTTTCATAAATTTAGTCTAGTCAAGTCATTAGTATTGACTGACTTCCGGTAGGTAGTTAGGGCTCAAAGGAATCAAAGGAAAAGTTTTTCTTCTTGTCTGTCAGGATTCACGTACAGCTTCTAAGTTGAGCTCCTGCATACCAAAATAAGTTTTAAAGGCCTTTGACAGGCCAGCATGCCTGGTGTAAGGAAGGTCCTTTGCTTGTGACCTTTTCTCTAGTCATCACCACTCCTAAGGGTCCTAATGTTTACGTGAAACCTTCCTACGACCCTCCAGGGGAGGCCGCTCATCCAGAGCTGGTGAGCCTGCCCATTTGCTTGTGTTGCTTTTGTGTATTTTCCTAGAACCTTAGCTGCCACAAAGGCTGAAAAGCCCCAGATTCACCATCCAAAGAAATTTCTGCAAAAGTAACTCACCTTGTAGTTCAGATATAAACTTGTGTTCAGACCAGACACGCCCACGTGGGTAATCCGTCTTCTCTTTATTGATTTGCCTGTGCAGTCTATATGGGGGTGTTTGCTCAGTAAATAGGACAAACAGAACAAAGTGACAATGTATCCAAACAAAATCATTGCTAAGTCACTAAGCTAAGGCTTTGTGGGGTTCTCCCTCCCACCCATCTTCCAGCAAGGGAGACTTTGAGAAGTAAGTGGCAGGCTTATCCTAAGCGATGAATGCAATGCCTTCTGGTTAACTCGCTTCACCACTTTGACATATCTCAGTAAAGCTCAGTTTTTCCTGTTTGGAGATGTTTGTTAGATGTGATGCAGGCCTGATGAGCCCCTACCCGGCATATAGGGGATAATCGTAATCTTTGAGTTTCTCTTGGAACTCTGCACTTCAAAATCCCCATCATCATCATCACCATCATCATCATCATCATCACCATCATCATCATCATTTTCTTTATCCTAAGAGCCAGCACTAAGTGGGGACCTTTGAACATCCAAGGAATTGTGTAAGCATTGTCATTCACTGATTAATACTCATACCTTCGTATGTGACGGGCACCGTCTTCTCAGGCAAGCTTAGTCACTCACGCTCACTCAGCATCTCACTCCATTAGCAGACTGAGCAGCTGGACTGTGTGTGAAGATTTTATATTCACTGCACCACATTACATTCCTTAGTACGCTCATGTACAATGATATACTCATGAAACTGTTGCCCAACCCCGCCGACAACAACAAAGTAGTATTAGCAGACAGAACACATAATTGGTGACCATTTTGGAGACGACGGCACTAACGCTTGCTGAGCTCGAACAGCTTATGATAGGTCTAACTGGGGCACAGAGACAGGCTGGAGAATTCCAGCATGAGCTTCATGCTTTGCAGCCCACTGGCTGTTTTCCTCCTTTGCATGGTTGAGGTCTGAGATTGGCTGTATAGAGACAGGAATGTGTTTGTGACGGCAGCCTAGGGGTGCTCAAATTCACTGTGTCCTTGCACAGAGACACGGACCTTTCTCCCTGCCCACCTGTGGAGCGGCAACCTTACTATCTTGGGAGCCTGGCTAGCCACAGCCTGCCCTCTAGGGCAGGTCAGACTAACAGTGTAATTAAGAGCTGCATCCACATAACCCATTACCTCAAACTGTCTCGCACAGACCAACACAAAATTATTAACTTGATTCACAAGTCAGAATCATAAGTTTAGGTTGTCAACTGATTTATTTGCTCAGGATCTTCAAAGGCCAAAACCATATAGGACAGCCTGGGCTCTTACCTGGACCGCTAGGAGGATAATCTGCATCCAGCCCTCTTTAGGTTGCTAAAAGGCTAAAGTCACCATCCTTGCAGGCTGTTGGTGGAAAAATCAATCTTGACTTTTCAAAGTGAGGCATCCTAGTCCTACACATCCTCCAAGGCAGCCATAAGGGTCACATCCTTCTTTTGCACTCATCCCCCTTCTGTGATGTCTCTCCTGCCTCCACCTAGAGACGGCCCTCCGACCTCTCATGTTGATCCCATCTGGAATGTTCTTCTGTAAATCCTACAACGATAATTCTGTCTTCGAAAGTTCTTGTACCACAGACCCTAATTTACAAATTCATGGCGTTAGAGGGAGAACACCTATGGGAGCAATTCTGCCAGACAGGAGAAATCACAGAAGCTACTGGCTTTGTTTGAGCGCTGGTGTCTATTACTGTGAACAGTGTAGATTACAGAGTAGGTCTTCTGGATCTTCGTGGTCCAGGCTACATTTTGCATCTGCACAGTGGTCCAGACCAGCATCCCTATACCCAGCAAGTGTCTTTCTGTTTGAAATTTTCTTTTGAATGTCTTTCTTCCATTGTAGTGTTTTGCTTTGTTTATTTGCTTGCTTTTGCTTTATAAGACATGATCTCAGGTAGCCAGGGCTGGTCTTGAACTTCCAACCCCCCTGCTTCCCAAGTACTTGGTTTATAGCCCTATAGTGTTTTTAAAATACAGTTGTTTTGCTCCCTGACACTTTTCTGGTGTGTGCTCCTTTAGAAAGCATTGGTGCTTGCTAGGTGTCTGGAAACTTCTCCAAAGATTTTCACATACATTATCAATTATGGACTTACTAATCACCCTGCAGGCCCAAAAGATGACAGTTGTGATGGCAGCGATGGTGCCAGTCGTTAATGTCACTCTGTTTTGTAACTCAGGAAGGTTAGTGACATTGCTGACAGGCAACAGAAGCTTGTTTTAGACATGACGGTAACAGGGAGCAGCTTCGCCTTTCCTGCCAAGCAAACCCCTGTACTTCGTTCTTTCTTTTCCTGTACATTTTTCAATTAATCAATCATTTTCACTACTCCACTGTGCTGGCTCGTCAGCATTTTCACATTTCATTGAGATCGTGGTGACACAGCTGGCTGCCGAAAGCTGCCACTTCGTTCCCATTGAGGATTTACGTCTGGCTTCTCCCACAGCTTCATTTGTTTCTGTCCACACCGAGCTGTTACTCAGCTGCACTGAATTCATAGTCAGAACACACAGATCTTGCAAAACGCAGTCCGATTAGCACCACACGCTGGAGATGTGTGGCAAGTAAAATCCTGTCACAGAAAACCACTGGGCCATGGCTTCTTCCTTGAATGAATTACGAGGCAATCAAATGTAATAAAGCCAAGAGACATGGGAAAGGGGAGTGGCTCACTGTAGGAAGCCTGCTTTGTGAGTCTGGTTAAGGAAGACATCAATGTGAATGACTGTAACAGGAAATGTTGAAAAGCAAACTTTTTTAAAAAAAATTACGATAAAACATCTTAGTTTCATTTTCAAAGTAAAAATGGATATGAACTTTTAGAGTTCAGACTGTTGGGTTCCATGTATGTCACTGTGTTTTGTTCTTCTCCCAAAGTCTACTCTTTAAGTTCTTGTGTTCTTATTCATTAGCACTTTGGGGAAGTTCATTATTGATATAGAAAAACTCTTCATTCTATGTGTTGATTTTGTATTTTGCTACTTTGCTAAAAGAGTATGTCAACTCTAATAATTCTCTGAGAGTCTTTAGAGCCTTTTTGAGTATGGGCCTTTCCATCAGCGCTTAAGGACACTTTGGCTTCCAACTCTATCTATAGAGTTCCTTTTGCTTCTTTCTTTCCTACTGTCCTAGTGAAGACAAAGGATGTCTTCGGAGAGTGAGCATCTTTGTCTCACTCTTGTTTCTAGAGGAAACACTTTCTGCTCTTCCCTGTTCCACAGAATGTAGGTACATATTTGTCTTACACAGCTTTTATTTTGTTCAGCTATGTTGCTTCTATTCCAACTTTCTTTGGGGCTTTTGTCAGGAAGAAATGTTGAGCCATTTCAAAGGCTTTCTTTGTGTCTTTTCAGATGATTTGTGATTTCTGTCCTTAAGTCGAATTATCCGTTGTATTACATGTATTGCATATGTTGAATCAACTTTGCCTCTAGAATGAAATCATGTGGGCCATGGTATATTATCTTTTTTAACAAGTCCTTGAATTTGATTTGCAAGTATTTTATTGAGAACTTTTATATCTAGATTTATCAGAGAATCTGGTTTATAGTTGTCCTGTTTGCTTGTGGCTTACCTTGTTTGGACATCATAGTAACACTGCCTTCATATGGTGAACTCCATAGTGTGCCTTCCTTTCTTGTGAAACAATTGAATAAGAATTACTGTTCATAGCTCCTTTATAATGTTGTCAAATTTCACAGCAAATTTGTCCAGAATTTGGATTTTCTCTGTGGATGGTCTTTTTGATAGTGTGATAATTACATTGCTTAGTGTAGTACATATGTTTATAGCTTCTTGACTTAATTTTGATAGATCATATTCCTGTGTAGCAATTTATCCATTCCTTCTAGATTTTTCAATTTTCAAATTTTAGCGTACAAGGTATTTCCTAATGATTCTTTGAACTTCTTTGAACCCTTTTTATAAAAATCTATAACTTTATTAATTTTGCTCTCTGTGATCTTTCTTTTGGCTAAGGGTTTATCAACTTTATATATCGTTTTAATGGACTAAATTTTGTTTGACTGATTCTACATATGATTAGTTGGGGTTCCATTTCATTGGATTTTTGCTGCCTACTACTTGGGAATTTGTTTTGTGGTTGTTTTCCTAAAATCTTAGGGGTGCATCATTAGGTTTATTTATCAGGCCTTTGTGATGATATTTTAAGTAATAATAATAGTTACAAGTTACCGCTTAGAACTACTTTATCTGTATTCAGAAGGGTATGATAAATTAGGCATAATTTGAATTGGATTATAGGAATTTTTAGATGTCATTCTTGATAATTTCAGTGACTTGCTGGTTATTAAGATTGTATTTCTCAGTCTCTAGGTATTTGAGTAGTTTCTGAGTTTTTCTGGCTTTTGATTTCTCATTTTATCTCACTACAATCTCACAATATATAAAATTATTTGGTTCTAGTCTATGTGTTAGTCTTAATGTAGTTTTCTAAAATGAAGTCTATTTTATAGAGAGTTCTATGGGCTGCTAAAAGAATTTTTATTCTATATCTTTTGGTTGCAGTATGCTGAAGATATCTTTTGAGTCCATTTGGACTAAGATGTAGTTTAAGTCAGAACTTTCTCAATGCCTTTCAGTTTGGAGACCCTATCTAAAGATGAGAGTACAATACTTAAATACTTAATTATCCACTATTATTGTCTTATTGTGTCAGTTCTTACCTGACCTTTTATGATCATTGGTATTTGTTTTATGAAATTGGAAGCCTCACTGTTTTTTATTTTATATGCATAAAATGTGTATGAATCTCTGTGTTCTCTCTCTCTCTCTTTTTCTGTGTGTGTGTGTGTGTGTGTGTGTGTGTGTGTGTGTGTGTGTTGCTCCCTTTATTACTATGTAGTGGTTTTCCTTATTTCTTCTGGATACATTAGTTTCAAAGTCTACTTTATCATGTATTGGAGTTGCTAAACCAGCTTATTTGGGTTTAATAGATGGACTTCTGTTTTTGGATGCCAACTCTGTAGATATCGTTGCCAGTAAGGTATTTTTCTAGAGAAATTAGATTGTTGGATCCTGTTTCTTTATCAAATTAGCTAACCTTCCCCTCTTTGTTGGAAGGTGAGGTATTCACTTTTAAGGTTATTATAGAGATAAGTTTGCCAATTCCAGGAATTTTGCTGGTTGTTTTTCTAGTTGGTTGGATTATTGCTTGTTCTATTCTTTCTTCATTGTATTAGTTTTAAGCCCTAGATGCTTAGCTGAGTTGAGAAGTTCTATCTTTTATAGCAATGGTTCTCAACCTTCCTAATGCTGCTACCCTTTAATACAGTTTCTCATGATGGAGTGACCCCTAGCCATAATATTATCTTTGTTGGTACTTTGTGACTGTAATTTTTACTACTGTTATAAATTGAAATGAAAATATCTGTGTTTTCTGATGGTATTAGGTGAGCCTTATTAAAGGGTCATCCAATATCCCAAAGGAGTCACAACCCACAGGTTAAAAACTGCTGTTTTAGAGGACCCTTGGTCCCTTGTTTTGCCATGTTTCTTACATTTCTAGGTTGCAATTTGTACATACAATTGTTTCAATATAACTAATTTGGGGAAAATTTCTTATTGAAAAACCTATTTTTTCAAGAATTTTTTAAATTTTCAAGCTCTCAGAAATTTATATATTATTATATATTATGTTGAACAATCCCCCCTAATACTTGTCTGTTCTTCTTGAGAACCCAATCCTCAACATCACTCAGATTATAAACAAGCTGCTGTAAGAACCAAATGTAGAAGATACAGAAATACATTTAAAATTGACTAAGGCTCTCTACTACACCACCAATAGGGAAGAACAAGATCTTGGAAGAACTATGACAAATGTGCTACGAAGCTAAAAGTTATTTTGGATAAATGTGTAAATGATAAGTAAGAACAATGAAAGGAGATGGGAAAGGGGGAAATAAAGGAGAGTCAGGGTTAAATAGATAAAAAGGGAGGGAAAGGGGCAAAGAATGTATGGGGGAGAAGAAAAGAATGAAACAATAGGAAAAGCAGAAAGCCAAAGCAGAGGCAATGTTAGCAGAGCAATGGAAAATAAAAACATGACCTTCAAAATAAAACCAAAAGGTTACTAACCATAAAGAAACAAAAGGAAAGGAAAATGAAAGTGATTGCTCAATAAAAGTGAAAAATACTTAAATGTAATTAGATAACCACATAAGGAAGAATTAAAAGCATAAATATTTTTAATACAGTAAAGCAGAAGGACCACTAAACTATAGTAATAACAATAATGAAGGTGAAGCCTAAGGAACTACATAAAATGAATGTTAGCATGGCTTTTTCCTGGGCCACAGAGCCGTGGAGCCTTCCTGTTGTACAGTGTGGTGTAGGGTCAGCTGAACTTGTGTACTCGTGGCTTTCCTGCGGTGACACTGTATTGAGTCAGTGTTTGACAATTGTCTGACATTTCTCATTTCCCAGAGCTCTCTCCACTTTGGTTGCTCCCCTTCTTTACATACTGGGGGTCTCTACTGCCTGCACCTAGCTCTGGGTTCTGTTACTTAGACAAGTTCCTTCACCCTTCCCAAATTCCTCAGGTTATCCATCCTAGGGCAGCTAATACTCTCGCTGGGAAATGTTTCCCAAGCCCATTCCAAGAGTGGAGAGAAATCACAGCCCTGGAATTTATGTAGAGAAAGGACCTATCTTGGTACTTTCAAGGGCTTCTGGGTATTAACCACTCACCTGGAGGGCTGTATCTCAGAATTCTTGGGCTACAGAGCAGTAGGTAAAGGTTAGAGCAGTTCCAGGATATGATCCATCTGCTTTCCGGCTTAGGATGAGGGCCATGAACTGTTACTCTCTCTCGTCACAACAACTTTGGTTTTCAGCTGGTCTCCCACTCTCACTGCTAGCCAATAAGGTTGTCTCTGACTTTGGGGCGATAGTAGGTTAAATTCAGGATTCCTGGCTTGTGATTGCCATGACTACTTAGAGCCCAGGGTAGCTCCATTTTAAACAATGGGTTCCCTCTCAAGACAGTGCCTAGCCCCTGTCCTGTAAGTCATATACAGTAGTAAAATGGATTCCCTTACTGTGTTTGGGCTATCCCTGAGAGAAGTTGCTGTCTTACCAAAATCTACAACTTGGTTTGAGTCTTGCGAGAGATGTATACTTGTCCTGAAGGTATAACTACCAATCTTTTCTCACCGGAGCTATCTATCTATCTTTTGAATGAGGTTTCTGCTTCTCCTCCTACAAGCAAGAATTTCTATGGCTTGAGCTTTGTATAAGTCAGTTTCTTCTTAATGTTACCTTACCTGGGCTTGTTGTTGTTTTGTTTTTTGTTTTTTGGAACCTTTGAGATGTGTTATCAGCATCTTTGTGAACTTCTAAAGCTCTTCCTTTCTTCCTTCCTTCCTTTCTGTCTTTCTTTCTTCCTTCCTTTCTTTCTTTCTTTCTTTCTTTCTTTCTTTCTTTCTTTCTTTCTTTCTTTCTTTCTTTCTTTCTTCCAAGTCATGTCTGTTCCTCCCTGCACTAGTTTATCTCCCAAATTGGATAATAAGGGAGGCAGTTCCTAGCCTTCTATCTTACCCAGAAATCTCCACTGCTTGCTTAAATTCTTACATGTTAATAGAAAATGGTAAGATGTGGTAATAGTCAGCACTTACTGTATACCAGACATCAATAATGTACATATTTTAAAGATTAAATACTTGAGGCAAAGCAAACTTAGTACACTTGCTCAAAGCCACACCGTTTGCATTTACAAAGGCAGGATTTGAATCTAGACATCTGAACATCGGAGTTCAAATTCTCAATAGCTGTGTCATTCTGCCCCTCTTGGCCATGTCTTCTCACTACATTTTAAGTATCATTGTTGTGTCTGTTCATGTCTTTAGATATCTTTAAATAAACCATAAAATGGGAAGAGAAGTGGCAGAAATGACAACTTTTTCCCTCTCCTAGGCTCCTTCAATTTCCAGTGTCTACACAGCAACTTACCACCATCTGCAACTCCAGATACAGGAGATCCAACCCACAGACATTGCATGCATGTGGGCACAGAATTAGGAAACACCTATACATATAAAAATTTTAAAAATAACATTTTTTTAGTTTAAAATTAAGTTGGACACTACCAAAGTAGTTGCACATCATCCAATCCATCCAGTGTCTAACTTTAATAAAATCAAAAGATGGAGCAATAACAAATTTGCTGTCTGCTTGAGCTGGCACATCTATTGCTTCCTGCCCTCAGATAGCAACACTGCTAGATCTCTGGCCTTCAGACTTAGATAGAGTTTTACAACAGCGCTTCACAAGACTGCAGAGGCTAGAAAGTCCTCTGGCCTGCAGTCTGAAAGCAATAGCCTAGGAAATCTCATGGTCCTAGTCCAAGTATAAGGACTATGGATCACCAGTGTTAGAGGCAGAGATAAATACCAGCTCAAAGAGAGCAAAATTACCCATCTGTCACCTTCAGCACAGTATATTAAAATTTTTGATAATCTATACTAGTCATGTCCAAAGTGTTGGCTCAGTCTACCCGGGCCTCTTCTGAAAACAGGCTCAGAAGCATACCTAAAGTCATGCTTGACCAACTCTCTGGACATCCATGGCTCAGTCAATATCAGCTACATTAACCACCATGTTCATTAAACAATATAAACTGTTACACAAATATTTTCATTGGAAAAATAAATCCTGCCTGAACTCTTTAGTAAACAGATGTAGAAAGCATTAAGGTATTTCCTTCTTTAGGGAAATTTGTTTCTTCTGTGTCCCTTACATGTAACCCCCTTTATCAGCAAATGCAGAGATCCCTAAAAGTCTAATCTGGCTAATTTGGGCTGAATAATCACACTTTGGGGTCCTTTCTGTATGTGTAAAGTACAAATAGCAGCTATGAATCATACCTCACACGATGCTGTTTGGTATACATACTTGCTCACCAAGAGAAAACACTCTGCAGGGTAGCGACTTGAGGCACATACACATTACGAGTCTGGTGTGGCTTTGCCCCTTCTGGTTGTTCACTATGAGCAGGGCTGAGCTATTTCTATAAACTGGACAGTTGGAAGCTACATGTGTTCAGTAGTCAGGTTTGAGAATAAAACAAGTTTGGAAAGTATTTTTATAAACCACAATACAACACTAGTCTAGATGTTTTCCATCACATGACATTTTTTGTGTGTGTGTGTGTATGGTAGCCAGAGTGACACCTGTGTGTCCTGATACCCCAGGGCCTAGAGAATCATGGAAGTCATTTGAAAAACGCAGTGAATACAATGGAGTCAGCTATGTGTCCGCTATCTAGTAAGGAAATGTGTGACAGGCAAGGAGTCAGAGATCATGACAGCAGGTTCTCTGTGTAGTCACAATGTCTGTTGCTCCAGCCCCAAGTTAACTACAGCTAAGATGCTTCTCTGAGCTCACATTTTCTAGACATAAAATGAATCTCTAATCTCTACAAAATATAGCATTCTATGCTTATGCATAAAGGGCTATCTACCTCCTTCCCAGAGCCTTCCAACCTTGTAACCATTTGATCATTCATGAACGAATGAGTGAATATGTAATTCAAATCTGTTCAAAGATAGTGATACTGAGGCCACTTAGAGAACCTGAAAGAATTATCAAGTTCCCAGCTCTCTTCTCTCCATCTGAAAAGCAGGCTGTTCTGAGCGTAGTGAGAATCTACGGAGGATACGGAGTTGTCTTTATGGCCCCTGTGTTTCAGAGTGATGCTGACTTGCTGTACCCTTTGATCTTGCCTTCCATGTGCCACAGGATCGATAAACAAATAAGCAGGTTCCGGAGATGGTTACCTAAGAAGCCAATGAGACTGGACAAGGAGACACTGCCAGACCTGGAAGAGAATGACTGCTACACTGCCCCTTTCAGCCAGCAAAGGATCCATCAGTGAGTGTTCTGTAGGAAAGCCAGCATCTTAGTAAGGATGGACAGCATGATCGAGCCTTTGCTCTGGGGAGGGACAATGTAGAGGCCATTCCTCTTGAGTCTTTTGTTCATGTCCTTTTTATATCAATCAGGGAGGGGGGGCTGTCACAACAATCCTACCATCTCAGGTGGCTTAAAGTGACCTAATGGTTTGTTTGTTTGTTTGTTTGTTTGTTTTGATTTTATATCCGAGTTTGGTGAATAATCCTTTCCACAGCAATTCAGAGACACAGGGTCTTTCTGTCTTGTGGCTCTGTCAGTTCTCAGTACACAGAGCCCAGACAGAGGATGTGGATCACACCTTCCATGGTGAATAAAGGTTTAGCTTGTTTGCTTGCTTTTTATCACCGCTTGCCGCTGAGCTCTCCTTTCGTTCAGCATTTCACCAAGTTATCGCAGGAAGAGCTATGGTACCTGGCAGCCTACTTGCCAGCTCATCTATCAGTCTCGCAACAGTAATTTGTCACCTTGGGCACATGGGCAGAAAGAAAAAGTTGGCTGAGTAACAGCCTGGAAAGAATTGCAAAGGTGATCGAGAATTTACTCTGAACTTCGTGAGATGCAGAAGAATGATGGGAGGCAGGCTGGTGAAGGTGGAAGAAAGCAAACCAAAGGTTGTAAACAACAGGGAGTGGGCTCCCAAAGAGAATATTCGTCAGGTCAGCCCAGCCTACATTCAGACAGACTCTGGATTTCCTGGCCTTCCCTGTGCCCATTGTAGTGATGGCTTCAGTAAGTATGACTTACCTGAGAGACAGGAAGGGCTAACAGATCTCTTTTTTAAAAATGAGTTGCCAATTTTGATTTTTTTAAAAATTTAAACCAAATGGCAGTTGTCAAGAAGGTGCAGGGACTGCACGGTGAGTGCATGTTTAGCAACAGAAAAATCAATTGAACTGTGGGAGCAAAGAAGAGAAGAAAAACTATGTTTAGATAGATGGTTTGCATCAAAATGTGTCTTGCTGGGAAAGATCAATGCAACACAAGGAAAGCCATGGGAAAACCCATGAAACAGGCAAGCCCTGGATCCCCACAGGTCCGATTGATACCAAGCCAGGCTCATTACTTGAACATATAAAAGATAAAGCTCATAGCCCCAAAAGCCTCCATGGAAATCAGTAATCAGATGGTACTCAATATTAATCCAGGGATCAGGCTCCCTGAGTATGTTCTCAAGAAGGAGATGAAAGCTAACGTGTGTTTCTGCTTTTAGTTTAAATCCTGGAAGGTCTTTTTAGACTAGTAATTGTTGTTTTAATCCTTCACAAGTGGAGACTGATTTACTGCCACATTTTGCTTCTTAGCTGACTGAAAGTATGCACGGCACAGTGTAGAAGGAGCTCAAAGTTTTGGGATAGTGAGTACATACATGGATAGGTGAATGAATGGATAGATGGGTAGATGGAAGGATAGAGTGGGTAAGTGGATGGATGGATGGATAAGTATATGGATGGATGATGGATGGATGGATGGAGTGGATAAGTATATGGATGGATGATGGATGGATGGATGGATGGATGGATGGATGGAGTGGATAAGTATATGGATGGATGGATGGATGGATGGATGGATGGATGGATGGATGGATGGATGGATGGATGGATAAATGGATAGATGGATGGATGGATAGATGGTTGGATGGGGTAATAAGTGAAGTATATGGACTATGGAAGTTTTAGGGTTTTTTTTAAGGGAATGGAAGGTGTGTCACCAAGTCTTCTCACCTTCATGTTCCTCATATCCTTGAGTTGGATAATGCTATTCACCGAGTATCTCAAACTTAGAAGCATCTAGATACAAACTAGTATTACTAAAGATTATAAGTGAGAATAATACATTGGTAAGCATTTTTAGATATGTTGACAGTCAGAGTAGGAGAGTGTATGGTGATAGAAGTACTCCACAGTGTCACACACTTGAGAAGCCTTTGACACATTTGCAAATTAAGTCAGTGGATAAATACAGTACAGCAGTCACTAACTCAATGTCTGCACCTTTCCACGCATTATCTGAGTGCAACTCAACACAGTCTTGACTGTATCCTGGTAAAATATACTATGTATTGAATAACTGCCACTAGCCCAGTAGGTGCATCTTAAGAGGGCAGTGTTGCTGATTTGGAAGGATGTTGGCAAGTGATGGAAGTTGACTATGAAGAAAATGATTCACATGGGTATAGACTTGTCCAGCTAGGTAAAGAAGGTAGCATATTCTAAGAAGATGAGAGGGCCATGTAGGAAAGATCCCAGACATTAAATACAATGTAGTGTTTGGAAACCACAAGTAGGTGTCTGTAAAGATTTATGAGAATATGGTTATAGGGTA
This sequence comes from Grammomys surdaster, assembly GCF_004785775.1. NCBI lineage: Eukaryota > Metazoa > Chordata > Mammalia > Rodentia > Muridae > Grammomys > Grammomys surdaster. The sequence continues at coordinate 639,267 of NW_021605377.1, read as the reverse complement.
CACAGAGGGCCCGGCATTTTTGTTCAAAAAAGGAGACCAGCCCACTGAAGATGAGACTTGAAGGAGGACAATTAAAGAAGGAAAAAGAGAGGGGTGGTTGACATAAACATAAGGACCAGAGTTCAGGGGAACCAAGAGAACAAAGGGATTTATATCATGCCAATGAGACAAGAAAAATTAAACATGGTCCTGAAGTATTATGGGTGATGAGAGTTTCTTTTTGTTTGAAAATCGTTGTTCCATGTGGGTAACCTCCCTTGGATTGGTGTGTAAAAGTAAGATGTGAAAAATGTTGGCTGCCAATTTGGAAACAGTTACTGGTATAATTAGAAAACAAAACTCCTTAAAGATGCTTTGAGGATGATATTAATGGGCTTAATTTAATCAGAAATAGCTGTTTAATGAGTTCTGGGAGCTATTGCATGATCCCAGCTTTCTACATGCATACCAAGGACTCACGTGATGTGTTGACTTTGCAGAACTTTCTCGTTGTGCTCATGCTGAAGTCAAATAGAATGACGGGAATTGTGGATCGTGAATGTGGTATATAAAGTAAAGCTAGAAGTTTAATGACTCATGATCAAAATAGGAAAGTGTCTTAAAAATCAAACACCCTTTCAGTAATTCCCTCATCTGTCTCCTATACACGTGTTTGAGCTGTGCTGAGCTCTGACCTCCTTAAGTCACCTTCTACTTTTCTGTTCCCTCCTACACTTGTTCTTCCTTGAGATCACCTTGAGTTATACCTGGAGTAACCTTTCCCTTAGTTGCCTGTCTTCCAGGATCTACCAAAGACATTTTTCCCAGAAAACTTTCCATGCTATCCAACCTCTACTGTCAATTCCAAGTATGCTGCAACCTTCCATGTCTTTTCCTTGGTTAGTATGGTATGTTTTCATTGTTTTCTCTCAAACTACAAGTCCCACCATTTTCAAATCTCATAGTAAATGTTTACCATGATTTGTTCAGCCAGAAAAATAACTGAATATATAAAACTGATCATAGGATGTGTGAATGAGGAACAGATGCTCTGGAAACATCGGACTGCATACTCACCTCAAACCAGGTTCAAGTTCCTTCTGCACATGGGCTGCCTGCATCATTCCCTGTTCCAGCACATGACACCTATGCTTATTCAATTATTAAGAGTCAATATCATACTCACTGTTAACTCATAGGATATATTGATGAATTCATCCAATATCCTCTTTCATAGCTCTTGTGAGTTAGCCTGTGGATTATTTCTAACTATATTCATCCCACTGTGAAGAGCAGAGTATGCAGAAACGGCTTGTTCACCATCCTCTCCACATCACTTTTTCCCTACTCTCCCAAGCTTGGGCAACCAGTCTTCAACACTTGACTTTCTCATGGAGTGGGCCTTAAGTAAAATCAGGTATTGATTGGTTACTCCCACAAGCTGTGTACCACCACTATACTAGCATATCTTTTAGGCAGGACACCACTGTAGATCAGAGTTTTTGTGGCTGGATTAGCATTTGCATTTTTCTTTTGGTAGAGTGCAGAATACCTTCCTGTACCAGAGATGCCAAAAAGCAGAGGTAAAGGCTGTCTGGAGGCACCAGATGGACTTCTCCATGTTCGATGAGTTGTCTAAGTATTGCTTTCAGCAATGGGGCCTTGTCAGTTTATGGAGAACAAGCTATCATCTTGGCAACAGCCTGAGTTATTTGGGGTTTCCCATGGGACCTCTTTTGGCCAATATCTCAATTAGATGTAAATCTTGGTAATGGATTTGAGGTTGTGTCCCCATTATGTGATGATTTTCATTTTAGATTGCCATCACATATGTATATATTTTAGAAAGCTTCTACTGTATTAAGTTTCTATACTACCTCTCAAGTGATTTCTAATTTCAGCTGCCTCTCCTGTATTCCTTCCCTTGTCCCCTTCTCTCCTCCTTCCCACCCCAACTTGATCCACCCATTCTAGATTCTAGCACCTCTCTATCCATCCATATTGGTTTTATTTCCCTTTCCTAACAAGATCCTTCCTCCACAGTCCCTTACTCTCTTCCTAACCTATGTGGTTCCATGGATTGTAGAATGGTCATCATTATCTTAACAGCCAATATCCACATATGAGCTAATACATAGCATCATTGCCTGTCTAGATCTGTAATACCTTACGCAGGATGACTTTTTCTTCTAGTTCCATCCATTTAGCTGTATGTTTTATAGTTTCATGTTTTAAGTGGGTGAGTAATACTCCATTGTATAAAGGTTCTACATTTTATCATTTTTTCTGTTGAGGAACATCTAGATTGTTTCTAATCACTGACTATTATGAATAAAACAGCAGCTAACTTGATTGAGAAAGTGTCTCTTAAATGTATGATCATCCACTGGATATGCCTAATAGTGGTACAACTGAATCTTGAGGTAGATCAATTCCCATCTTCCCGAGGAACCATGACACTGATTTCCATAATGGCCATACAAATTTGCAGTCCTACCAGCAGTGAATGAGTGTTCTTCTTACTACACATCCTCCCCAGCATGAGCTGACATTTGTTTTATTGATCTTAGACCTTCTGACTAGTGTAAGAAGAAATCTCAGAGTAATTTTGTTGATTTACATTTATTTCTTTGAGGCTAAGGATGTTAAACATTTCTTTAAATATCTCTCAAATATTTGCATTTCCTCTATTGAGAACTCTCTGTTTAGATCTATTTCCCATTTTAAATTGGGTATAAATATTAATATATAGGGTTTTTTGAGTTCTTTATATGTTTTGGATACTTACCCTCTTACAGATGTGTAGTTTGTAAACATCGTTTCGCATTCTGTAGCTGCTATTTGTTTGAAAGTGATGTCCCTTGCTGTGCAAAAGCATTTCAGTTTCATGAGGTCCCATTTATTAATTATTGTTCTTAGTGCCTAGGCTGATGCTATTCTGTTTGGAAAATCTTCCTGTTCTGTTATGTTTAAGGCTATTCTCTACTTCCTCCTCTATCATGTTCAGCGTGTCTGACTTTATGTTGAGGCCTTTGATCCATTAGAGGTGAGTTTTATGCAGGATGATAAATACAGACAAATCTATATTTTAGAATCATTGAAAGGAAACCATTGACTACGCATCTTCATACGTCTAAATTGATACTTGGTTATTTTACAGGGTATCACCAAAGGTATACCTGTGAGTGAAAAAAAAACAAAAAACCGAAAAACAAACAAACAAACAAAAAACAAAAATCAACAACAAAAACCCCTACCTCTTTCTATATGTGAGAAATGATCCTAAGAGTTGTGTGTAAATTTCCTTAACAACCATTATATGACCACAGATATCACTATCACCATCACACAGATGAAGACTATAAAGCACAGAGTTACCTCCCTGGATACACACACCAGTGATTTAACACTGTAGTTTAGTTGTTGTTCACAACACTGGCTAATGTGAATCCTCCTCAGAAAAGAAGACACAGCATGCCTGCTCCATGTAGCTATTTAGATACTTAGACTCATATTTACTATTTTTCCGTTCCATAGATTCTCTTATATATAAAAGAAAAATGGATAATTTCTTAGGAAGTTCATGTCTTCACAGACCAGGCTTAGATGCTGTCTGGAGCACTTTACCCACACTGCAGGGCCAAAGTTCTGTCGTGTGCTTGTTCTTAACTCTGGAAATGCTGGGATGCTAACTTGCCTGGCAGTGCAAGAGATAAAAATTAAACAGGCTTATTAAAGAACTAGGCAATGGTGGAGAAGAAATTCTAGTCCAGACATGGAGGCACAACACATACTCCCCTTTGTTCTAGAGAGCTGCCTTGTGCCTTATAATATAGCAAGACCCTTGCCTCCAGCCACTAGATAGACACTAGTCATGTCCCTTCCCCACCTTGTGATGATGAAAACTCTTTCTATACCTTGTTAGGTTTTCCTTTGGTGATGATGGCAGAAGCAGCACAAATCTAGACCCCTTCCCACTGCCTTGACACTCACTGTTCATCTGTCTTCCTTGCTAGACAACCTCCAGGTCTGATAAATTGAATTCCATAGGAATCTGGTGATTGTGGTAGACAAGTCCATTTAAGCATTAATTTATTCCTCTTCACCCCCTTCCTGGGGATGTTGCTCTGCTTAAGTAGCCCGCTGCCCTTTATTCTGAAAATGGTATTAGTGGAAACATCCTTGAGACAATTGCTTTGTAAGGTCAATACCTATAATAAAGATTTTCTATGGGTATTAGATACGAAAAAAGAGATAAGGGGGAGTCGTGTTACTTTTTATAATGCATATGCAGCAAGTTTTTCAGGAAACGGATCTCTTTTTGAATTGCCTTTTAAAAATATGCCTAATAGTGGTGCAGCTGGTACAGATAGGGATATTTCCCCATTTTTCTTTATGTTTACCATTTCTAGCACTGATGACTTTCTTTAGTTTGTACCCTCTTAGAGTTAGGGACAATTAGGCACAAATTATAAACCGGTATATTGCACAAGACAAGTATTTCCACAATGAACTATCCGCCGCACAAATTGTTGGATATCCATGTTGAACTGCCACCTTCAAAGACTACAGGGATGCATTTTATTATTTCAAGTGATTAGATCAGTGGTAATCTGATATTTCCACCATAGGAAAGTCCAATGTAGGAACAAGAGGACAGGACTGAGCCAGAGAGCCTAGCTTCAGGTAGCTTAGTTAATAGAGTAATGTCTAGACACAGAGTAGTATAGAAAACTCAAGTTAATGGAGAGGGGACAGGTTTGCTCTTTTTTAACAACCTACTCTCATGAGAACCATTCCATTCCCACTTCTCAAGACCTCCTCTAAAGTGTTCTGACACTTTTTAATATCATGATGTTGGTTCTCTAACCCCACTTAAACCGTGGTGTCCTCAGTCTTCAAGTCAGGCCATGAACAGCCTCAATTCTATCTGCAACATAATTTCTCTTTGTTGTTCAGATTGATGCATTGACAAATTCTAGACGTCAGGATACAGACATACACATTTGGAGTGCCACTGTCCAGCCTTGCATCGCCATATGTATTTGCCAGTCCACAAAATTCCAAGGTTTGGGGAAAGAGGATTAGCTTGGTGGCAGCAGCAGTGGGACCCATAGGCCCAGGGTGCTCATCTGTGTTGAGGATGCTTGGGAGACTTTCTGATTTGAATTGGAATAGAATCACTTCAAACTGACTTTGTCCTCACTATTCCAGATATGTTCATATGTATTAGTACTACATCCCAAGTTCTCTCTTAAATCTTCACAGCATAGATATCTGAATATATTGATTGCTAGAGCAAAAACTTTCTGCTGTAATTTTCCTTTCAGGGCATTTGGAGTTTTTCTGTTCTTATCATCGATCTGAAGTCTTAGGAGAATCCTTTAGGCAATGAGATACAAGATTGATTTCAGTAGGATTAATGTTCTTTTGGTACCCCAGTGACACAGGGCAGTCTCAGGACACTTGTTTTATTGCAATTCCTTGCTGGCATTAGGATCCTCGATATGTATGCTAGTGAGGTTGCTCTGCAGAGGCACGGGGGATGTAGCTGTGTTCTTGAAAGTTTTAAGCTGAGATGACAGTGAAGACAAACCATAAAGCCTAAGGTTTGTGCTTCTAAAAATCATGTAGTTCCTTTCAAGTGGAGCCTAATGACATAAGACTTAAGTTTAAGGATCAAAGATATCACCTAATCATGTGAAAAGCAAAGTTTTGGGTGGCTGGGGGTTCTAAAGATAGGTGGATTACCTTAATATTTGAGAAGCCATCTGTTTTTGTGTTTTATGAGTCTATTTTTTCTAACATAATATTTTTATTGATTCCTTGAGAATTTCATTCCATACACCCCGATCACATTTACCTTCCAGTCCTGTCCAGCCCTCTGCCTTTCACACACACACACACACACACACACACACACACACAGAGAGAGAGAGAGAGAGAGAGAGAGAGAGAGAGAGAGAGAGAGTAAAAAAACGAACAAACAACAAAACAAAAAATCCATTTTGTATTATCTATTTACTCACTGGAACATGGTAAAACTCTTAGTGGGCTGCTCCTTAAATAGAGTTGAGTCCTTCCCCTCCTATACCCCTGCTAGAAACCATCTATTGTGCACAACAACATTTCAGCATCCTTTCACAGTTTTTAAGAGTTCTCTCTGATGGCTTCCTGTTTAGGCTGTTACTGTGTAGAAGTTGGACTGGAATTAGAAGTTGTCATAGAAATCTTTTATGTCCCTGTCTCCCACTCCCACTTTTCTCCTTTCTCATATCTGCTGTATCACATACACACAAAAACAACAATAACATGTTATTTCCAAGTGTGTTATATAAGATTGTTTCTCACCATGTAGAAGCCCATGATCCATGTTCCTGTGGGTTGTGAAGAGCAAATAATCTATTTTGGCATGGGTATCAATAACTGCAGAAACACAGTTGAGAAAGAGGTGTTAAATACAGAAATATTGCAATAGTGATTATTATTATTACTCAGAACTGCATCTTATAAATGCCTTTATACCTACAGATAAACCTGGGTCTTCATATCCCCACTTCCTCACCCTGGACATTATACCAGTTTTGTTTCCACTTGAGAGTAAGGAAATCACCACTGCAGGTTGCCTGAATTCTATACTATCACCCTCCATACTGATCACCATCAACTCAGCTCTTCTGACTCAAAACTTTTCTCCGTGCTGATTAATTCAAACTGGCATCTTTCAGCTTCTGACTGAACTGCTCTACTTGGCTTCATACTAACTTTGATAACATGTTCTAATCTTCTGGCTCCTTCTCATTCTCTGACTCCTTCTGTCTTCCCCTGTGTCTAGCTTATTCTCTTTCTACAACTATCTCAGTAAAACTGCCCTTTCTCATTTTCTCTCTCTGTGCTGCTCTCTCTTAAGCAGCCTCTCTTTTCTTTCTGTTCTCATGAGAGAAAGGCATAAATTCTGTCAAATCTTTCTCTGATTCATCACCTTGTCTGTCCCTCAATTAGATGTTACTTTCAAGCATGAGTGCTTCTTTCTACAAACTAACTTTACCTTCATTGTGTGGGATTGAAAATGTGTAGTAAGGGTGTGTTTGTATTCCAGTAGCCATGTTGTTGGACTAAAATCTCTCTACAATGTCTCCTCATCTCTCTTGCTCTTCTGTTTTTACTCACTTACACATCTGCCTACTATGTTCATGTCACAGATCATTTGCAAGACACTAGTCACTAATGTATGCAACACCTTTGCACATTTAGGAGACACCCTCCTTGCTCCCAGATTCTCAGAGCAGTGTGAGCAAGATTTCAATACCCATCCCTGGTCCCTTTGGCCATATACTACCATATCAAGTACTAAGTGATGCCCATGAAGAAGCATTGCTTTCCTTTTTAACACCTTTCAATGTCTTTCCTAGGTCTTCAGAATGAAGCTAAAACTTCTTATCATGGCATAGAAAATTGCTTTTTCAGTTTCTTACCCTCTCCCCTCAGCTTTCAGGGATATTTACTTTTACAATACAGACATAGAAGTTTTCTAAATATTCAATGATGGTTGATCCTTCCTGAAAGGTACTCTTTCCTTTTCCTCTGATGGAACATTTTCTCTTCAGCAAAGATTTCAGGGATCGCCTTCTTTACAAAATGCCTTATGCCTCATGCACATATTAGCCTTCTGGGCTCACTGGCGTTTGTAAATGATAATTATGAATCAGATTATATTGTACCACAAGTATGTGTGTCTGTGTCTGGATAGTGGACAAAGTATAATGCAGCATCTAGAGTAATTACAAAGGAGTTCCAGTGTTTTATCTGCATTTCTTGAAAGATATAAAGGACAACCTTGGAAGGATAGCTGTCCTTCCAAGGCAGCTATTTTTGTTTTAAAATATTTTATTTAATTTTTATTTTAAAATTTTTGATTTTTTTTATAAAAAAAATCTTACAAAGTTTTGATAAAGGTAATAGTTTAGCACAGAGCATCTGACCTGTCAGATTCTTATTGTCCTGTATACTACCCATCTGTGACAAAAAGCACCCACTACCCAGAGGCCATGTGAAATACAGCTTTTCTTAAGAACCATTTATAATCCCTTTCCCTCTTTCATGCTTTCTCTTCCTTGGGCATGCCTTTACTTTATCTCTGACACAAATACCCTTCTATGTCAACCTTCTTTCTTATTCCTTCAGCCTTCCTTCTTCCTTTATTGTTCCCCCCAACTCACAAGTCTCATTCATTTTTTTCCTTCTTCATTTTATTGATTGATATGGCTTCTCTACCACAGGGAAAAATCCATCCATTTTAGGCTGTAACTCATAGGATTATCTTCTCTGGGTTAAAGGTTGACTCAGTCAGGTTCCACTAGTTTCTGCTGCAGTAAATGATAAACGTTTAATCTCAGTGGGCTCTCCAAATGAGTGTTTCTTCCTCTCATAACATATTAGCTGAGACTCAGGAGAGGTTTTATTCAAATGTCATTTTTATTACAATGCTTGACTGAAGAAGCAATCTGCACCTCAGACATGCATTTTCATGGCAAAGAAGAATATCATGGTATCACTTCTACTCATAGTCCATAAGCCAAAACAAGTGTTATGGCCAAGGATGGTATGAATGAGGTGAGGATTACACGCTCCCTCTAGGAAAGAGGCTTACAAGTCACATGACATGTGATTGTCATGAGAAAAAGCAGTAAACTGGAGATCAGAATATTCATAGAACCCCCCAAGTAAATTACTATTGTCTTGTCACATGTATATAATGTCTTAGTCTGTGACCTCTTCTAGGGTTCAAATGATGTTATATATGATTTTTCTCTGTTTTTGACCTCCTAGTGTAATTTAGGAAAAAGGAACTTCAGTAGAGGAGAGAAAACCTCTCTAAGGTAGAAATTAGACTTTGAATCAGGATATTTCAGAATTCAACTTTATGAATGACTAGTCCTGCTGGCCCCTACCTGTAATTCCAGGACTTGGGAAGAAAAGTGAGACAAGAGGAGTAGTGTGAGTTTGAGGTCAGCCTGGGCTACAGAAGGAGTCTCTGTCTCCAAATACAGCTAGACAAATAGACAAACAATAATCAAATCCAGCAACCACCTTTAGTCTGTGTCTGTGTTCTGTTAGATTAGCAAGAAGGAAGGATGAGGTAGATGCTGCTCATGTTTTTTTCCGATTTAGAAGTGAAAGAGAAAAACCACCTATCCCTTGAGTATTTCTTCTCATAGCTTCCTATAACATTGGTATTCTAGTCAGGAAGAGGAAGCATGGAGGTTCATGAGATGTTAATGAGGGGAGTTGAGCAGCTTCAGCGTCACAAAAGAAACCTTGAGGTCACATGAATAATAACTGTAGCAATTGACTCTAAGGCTCATAGAATTAAAAAAAAAGAGAGACTGAATGATAAGGACCAGGCAGGTAGGAGGGAGCTGAGTCCTATAACTCCAAAGAGAAGCTATCCTGCCCATTCCATCATTCAAGGAGCACAGAGAAGGGAGTCTAGTTTGGGAAATACTTGTCTCTGAAAGCTAGAATCTGGATTCAACTTCCATTTCCAAGTTGGAGGATACTGTTGCTAGGGCAGCATCAGCAAGAACAGGTAGACCAATGAGCAGGAGTACCTGCATTGTTCTCTTATAGTCTCCAAATAGTACCCACACTCAAAGCAAATCACAGCAAAGCTCGAGGGTCCCCAGTCTAGTATCACAGAGAAGAGAAACCCAAGGGAAGTCTCAGAGATAGCTTAATAAACAGTGTACTCCCTAATACCTGCAATTTTGTAATTGAGACTTTCAGTGATTAAAGCCATCCTTAGTTAAAGTAAAAATGTCTATTGCAAAGATAAAATTTTTAATTCATTTCTTTATTTATACTACATTGTAAATAATTTTTTAAAACTTTAATGGGAAGAAGAGCAAAGGCAGGGATATTTTTACTACACCTAGAATAGTTAGAGACTGACATGAAAATAGCAGAAATGGGAAAGATGGAAACAGAGTGATCAGGGAGAATAAATGTTACAAAATTCCAAATGTTGCAGGCACGTGGCAGAATTTTTATGGCTTTGCTGCTCCCAACAATACAAAGGACTAGACAGATATATCCCTTCATCATCTCTTGGGAAAACTGGGCTTCAGCAAAGGAAAACAAAAACAAAACCCATAGCCAAGACTGGACAGAGGTGGTAGCTGGGTCACTGACTAATAAATTATGCCCTGACAATTGCATAGAGAATTCGAGTAGTAGCATACTACTATTGACTGGATGTTAGTAGTAGTCTAATTAGCAGAAGGCTGAGGGCCAGGCTTATTTGTGTTTTTCTGGTCTAAGGATTAAATAGGAAACTGCCTTTTGGTTCCAAACTTATTTTACAGATTTTTTTTAAATGCTTTTTTTTATTCTGATTTTCTTTTAAATACTAACTAAAACTCACCTCTCATAAACTTGAACACAGCAACTTCTCATTGGGCAGATTAACCAGTTCAGTCAGCATCCAACACAGTTCTATGCCAGGCCTGACGTAATACTGGGCCAAGCTAAGTTAATCACACTTTCCACTAATGGTTAAGTTCAAATAAACTCTGGTTCAAATCCAAGCTCTCCAGTCATTTGGATGAAGACTCCTGGCACTAGCTCTGTGCATCACAACATAGCTTTGTGAGCTTTCGTTATCATAAATAATATGGACACCAATAATACAGGCAGGGCAGGTACATGCTCAATAAATTCTGTCCTTGTCAATGCTGTCAATGGAATTTGATATGCAAATAATAGCAATGTGAATTGCATATATATATATATACATGTATGTATGTGTATATCCATATCCCTATCCCTATCTCTATCCCTATCCCTGTCCCTGTCCCTGTCCCTGTCCCTGTCCCTGTACCTGTACCTGTACCTGTACCTGTACCTATACCTATACCTATACCTATACCTATACCTATACCTATACCTATACATATATACATCTTTTTCGTGGCCCAGTCTTAAAGGTAAGATAGATCTAAAACGTTAGCAATTCAAGAGCCATCCCTCTCCATCCCTCTGTCCTTCTCTCTTCTGTTGCATTCTTTCTTCTGCCCCTGCCTTTTATTCTTCTTCACGACTCCTTTATCTCTTCTAGGATCTAGATTATAATCCACCTCCAAGTTCTTCAGAACACTAGTGTAAGTTAAAAGTACTGTGAATTACTAGCAGGTTTCCAACCTCTAGGCTGACTGAGAAATGTTCTCTGGTTAACTATTTGACTCTTTAAACTATCTATTGAACTAATCAAATGGTTTGCCAGCCTCTTGCTACAGTCACATGCGATGTTTACATACAGAGAAGAGAACCCTGTGTGCTCTTGTTCTACCAGAATACACATTAGAATACACCATGCAAAATGATACTTAAAAGGCACCTCAAACCCATTCCAATTTGAAAAACAGTTCCCAGATTTATGGAACTAACAGAGCTTACCATTGGTCATGTCATGTTAGGATGTTATATAAATGAGTGAATTAGATACCAAATTTGACTGCTGGCTTTTCCTGAGACCTGCCTAAGCATGCTTCATATTGCATTTTTTTCTGTGCATTTTGTGTATCTGAAAATACTTCATTAAGAGAAAAAAAATCACAGGACCTGATTACAAAATAACAGATTGATCTGGAGGTTTTTGAATTGTGGTAGTCAACCATCCTTATAGAAAGTGACAAATAGAAATCCCTTAATAAAGTCATTATATTGCCATAAATAAATACAATATACACACAGGTACACCCCACACAGCATTTTCTCATCCTCAAGTATCTTTATGACATGAGTGTCTTTCTTGACTTTATTCAAAAATAAGGATTTCGAATAGTGTTTTTCAACCTGTGGGTCATGACCCCCACTGGGGTTGCCTGTCAGGCATTCTACAGATCAGACATTTACATTATGATTCATAACAGTACCAAAACTACAGTTATAAAAAAGCAGTAAAATAATCTTGTGGTTAGGGGTCACCACAATATGAGCTGTGTTAAAGTGTCACAACATTAGGAAGTTTGAGAACCACTGGCTTAGAGGGTGACAGGAGTTTCTGAGTTCAAATAGTGCTTACCCCAAATGCTGCTTGCTTTTACCACTTACCAAGAAAGTAGATATTATAGATTACCTCTTGATGTCATCTCCCCATCTTAATTTTATAACATAGCTGTGTTTCTTGGGAGAAAAAGCAGATCAGAAGCTCCAAATGTTCTTGAAAATATTGCAGTCTAGATTAAATATGTTTAGAGGCTTGTGAGCTCATAAAAAGTAAATTCTCTCCATCCAGGGAGGTAGATCAATAACCTCCATAGAGTCTCCTTCCAGTTAGAGCCAGCCTCGATCTGTCTACTCCACCGTATAAAACATTGAGCATTAAAGACAACACTAGTTACCGTGAGAATTCTGACTGTATATCAGAGTGGGTATCTTGGTTTTCAAAATGATTCTATTTTATTTGTGTCTGCTTCCTCCTCTCCTCCCAGTCGCTCCCCCCACCTACTCCTCCTCTGCTTCCCTTTAGAAAGGGGCAGGCCACCCATGGATATCAATGAGCCATGACACATCAAGTTGCAGTAAGACAAGGCACCTCCTCTCCTAGGCTAGCTGAGGCAACCCAGAAGGGGAAAGGATCTTATAACTTTAGATAACTTTGGCAAGTATACAACTAAAAACAACTTACTCTTTCCTACTGTCCCTCTCTCCCTATGACACTCTAAATAAAATTAAAATGACTTATATCCACAGTCTAAAGGCAAAAATATGAAATAGTCTTACAAGATTGTGTATTTCTCTTCCAAGCTAGTTTGCCTAAGGAATTTGTCAATTTTTGTTTGTTGTTTCAAAATAAACCCAGCATCTGGATGGATGTGCTTTTGACTTCCTTCCATATATTTCTGTTCTGCTCTTTATTGTTTATTTCCTTCTGGTATTTGAGAGTTTGACTTGTTCCTATTTCTTAAAGACATTGGTACATCATTAAGTTATTTGAGGTCTCCCTGCTTTTGCTATAGACACAGCTATAAATGTCCCGCTTAACACTGCTTTCATTGGATTCCATATGTTCTGATATGCTACATTCTGATTTTAATTCAATTCTAGGAATTTTTAATGCTCTATTGTTTCAACTATTACTTCAGTTACTCAGAAATTTATTATTATTTGGTTTCCATTATGTTTATCATAATTGCTTTAATTTTCTAACTGTTGATTTCTTTTTTAATTATAAACTGATAAGCTTAAAAATTACTTCAACTTTGAGTGTGTCTCTTCAAAAAAAGGGGTTAAAATATATTTTATTTTATTTTATTTTATTTTATTTTATTTTATTTTATTTTATTTTATTTGCTTGTGTGTTTTGCCCACATATATGTATATGCACCACGTGAGTGCCTGGTGCCTGTGGAGGTCAGGAAAGGACATTTGGTGATCTAGAATTTGAGTTACCGATGGTTGTTAGCCACCATATAGATGCTGGGAACAGAACCTGGGCCCTCTACAAGAGGACTAAGTGCTCTTAACCAGTGATCCATCTCTCCAATCCTTTGGGGTGTTTCTTTAAACTTGCTTTATGGCCTAAAAATTGACATTTTGAGGAAAATTCAATGTGTTGGTGGAAAAACTGTATATTCTTCAGCTATTGAAGTAAATGTACTATTGGCATTTACTGAGCCCATTGGATTCTTGGTGAGTATTTTGTTTTGATGTTCTCTCTACTGGTAAGAGTTGGGTATTAAAGTCCCCCATTATTGCTGTGTTGGACCAATCATTCCCTTTATATTCCATAGTGTTTGTTTCATAAAAGTAAATTCTACAATATTCAGATCTTATGTGTTCATGATTGTTACATTTTCTTGAGAAACTGTTCCCTTCAGCAACACATAAAATCATATTTGTCTCATCTGACTAATTTTGACTTTAAAAGTCTGTTTTATTGGATATGAATATAGTTACTCCTGTCTGTTTTCAGAATTAGCTTGCTGGAATATCCTTTGAGCCCTTTTACCTTCTCTGTGTGTATATGTTTTGCTGGGGAGATGAATTTCTTGGGGAGCAGGAATTTGTTGAATGCTGATGTAATCCAGCCAGACTGAACTGTTATTAGAAGAACTGGGACTATTTACAGCTAGGGTTGCTATTGTAAGTTATATACAAATGCCTATTATTTTGTTGTATTTTCTACCCCTGTGTACTTTGTATGATCTATGTTTATTGCTTTCTCCTTTATTTAACATAGAAACTTGATGGCTTTCTCAGTCAATACTGTCCAGCTCTTTCCTATTTCCCTTCAGCTTCTCTGTACTTATAATGAGATTTGTTCATTTTTCCTTCTGGCCGTATTAAGGATTGAACCCATGGCCTCCTGCATGTGTGACAAGTACTCTACAAATGAGCTAAAGTCCCATCCATTTTGCTGAGACTTTATCATGCTCCCTACCTCCCATGCTCTAAAGGTTGTGTTTTTCTTGCTTCTTCTTCTAGGTGAAAATTTTCTAAGGTGTCATTCAGAATTCTGTCAGTGTATGCTTTTCTTGGCAGGTCTTTGCTTCTCCATTGATTCTGGAGGATAATTTTGCAGACATTGGTATAACCTATAATCTAAGTTAGCACTGTTCATATACACACACATACACACACACACACACACACACACACACACACACACACACACACACAGAGGGTTTGAAATAATCATACCACTCACTACTGGCCTTTAGTGTTTCTGCTGAGAAATCTGATGTTATTCTGACAGGTTTAATTTCATAAGTGAATGTGTACTTTTCCTTGGTGTTTTTTCCTTAGTTTGGACCTTTTGCCACTTGTAATGTATCACGGAGAGATTCTTTTCCATAACATCCATTTAAGGGTCTAAGTGACTTTCTATACCAGATCACAATGACTTCCCCAGGATCTAAGAAATTTCTGCTTTTATTATTGAATAATGTTTTTATGCTCATAACCTGTAACTTAGGTTCCCCATTTATTCTCAGTTTAATAGGTTTGATCTTTAGTAGTGTCACAGAAATTGGGTATACTCTGTTCATTTATTACTTTTCCCTCATTTTTGCTCATGTGTGATAAGTCATCAACCTTGCCTTTGGGTTCTAGTATTATTCTGTTTTTTTTTTTTCTAGTTTGCTGATGAGGCTTTCAACTGACTTTTGACCCAACTTCTCACTTCCAGACTTGTTCCTTTTCTGTTTCAATTGCTTGCATTCACCTGTATATTTGGATCTTCCTTGAGTTTCTATTCAATCACATGGCAACATGCTACTATTGCATTTTCTTGGGTTTGGAAGAAGTCACAAGTTGAATGCAAGTGCCACATTTCCCATCTTTAGTCAGAAGCCCCAAGAGCAGATTTTTAATCTATATTTAACTCTCAGTAAAGATTCTATCGTGAAGCACAATTAAAAGTGACTATTTGAATTTTTTAAAGCCCTACTATTCCAGTAGCTTATTGCCTTAATCCTTAAAAGAGGCTTGAAAATCTTTACCTGTCTGAACTTTGACTATTATATATTTGATATGATAATCCCCTCATTCCTTTTCTCTTAATAAGCACTTTTAAGATAAAAAATTAAGCTTTGCATTCCAGTTGCCTAAAGCCCAGAGTACTCTCAAAATAGGCCTTGTCACGTAAAAAAAAATTAATTGCTTGCTTTGTTCCTAGTTAGCTTTTCATTAATTTGAGGGCATAATTTAAGTGACAGTTAGCTGTATCACCTTTGCTTCTCTCTGCTAAAATAGAAATCTCTATTTAAAAGTCTAATTAAGGAAGTTTCCTGAAATATTTATTTTGAGGAGATTAACCTTTACTTTTTTGTATTATGAAGTAATATAACTGTAACCATCAGAAAAGGCCCATTGGCTAGCTATTGCTCTGAAAACAATCTACTCTAAAACTCACTGGCTTTAAACAGCAGTCACCCTATTTGCAATTATGTTGGACTCAACTGGGAGAGTCTTCTGCTGGATTCATATGAAACCAACACATGGCTGTATCTCTTCATTTGTTCACCTGGCAGTTGGTGCCAGCTCTTTCCTTTCTTTATTGTCTTATCTTCAGAGGCTAGTCTTGGCTTCTTCACCTTGTTAGACTTGGAGCAACAACCCAAGCTGCTAAGAATGCAAATGAAGACCCATGTCTGAGATCACTTTTCTCATAACCTCTTTGAAACAAGTCACAAGTGCTGTTCCAATTTACAGAGTAAAGATAATAGATGTTGCCCATTGATGCAACGAGCAAGAAATTCATATCCCAAAGTAGTATAGAGGAAATAGTGATAGCGGTAAACTTTGGTCATTTTTTATTATCTACCATAGTATTCTCTAGCTATAATTTACTCTTATTTTCCATACATGGATGGTAAGCAGATAGATAGATAGATAGATAGATGGATAGATAGATAGATAGATAGATAGATAGATAGATAGATAGATAGGAGAATCAATTCACATCCCAAGATTCCTATAGTACCCATCCAACATTGCATCAAGCTCAAAGCATAGGATATGCTATTCTGTCTCAGGTTAGATACAGATGAAAATTCTTGGATCCAGCACCATCGTGGCCAAAACTCTGTGAATGAAAAAGATAAGTAAATATTCTATACCAGAATTTCCAATATGAAGTGATGGAAAAATGGCAAAATAACTGCAATAGACACTATTTTCAATATACAGAGCCAAAAAAAAAATAAAATAAAAACAAGGTACCAGAGCAGTCACCTGTAGATTCATCCTGAAATCTAGCTGGCACATAATCCAGGCTACCCCATTTCAGAAACAAGGGAGTTGTCCTGCTATGCCATCTCAGTCTTTTCCTACTTTGACATGTCTTCAATTTTTAAATATATTAATGTCAATTATATAGCTATAATTATGAAATAACTGTAAAACATATCTAAATGCTTCCTGACAAAGCTACTACTTCCTGCAATGTTAAATCATGGATATTTCCACACTATTGAGTGTACTTGCTCTAATGATCTAAATAGAGCAGTTGACTAGAGGAATCTGAAGAACTTGGTGGACTGGATGGTGTTGGACATAGGAGGAATACATTCAAGTTCATGACTTGTGAAATTAAGTACATGGCAGGGTTTTTTTTTTAATGGAATACAGAAAGAGACTTTTTTCTTTTACAAAACTAGAGCTAGAAAGTTTTGTTTTGGATGATAGCTAACCCTTTCCTTGAGCATTAAGGCATTAAAATCCTCATTTTTTTCTAACAAGCAATTATGTTCCCAAAAGTCTCAGAGGGTTTTATTGAAGACACAGATTTAATGGGTCAATAAAACTTGAGCCCAAGTCTTCAGTCAGTCTACAAATGGCCCTATAGGGCATTCCTCATCCCTCAATATTCCTCTGCTTCAGTTGACAAATGCAAAGGTAGGGTTGCTATTCCCTCAATGAGATAAGACTGGACTCTGCACAGTGCCCAAAGCATCAATCATGTCACAGATAACTTATCAATTTGGAGTCTACTAACCTCGACTACAGTTAATAAGAGTAAATTAAAATTTACTTTCATAGATGCACTACCCACAGCTCAGGTTCTTAGTAGGTACATTAAGTGGAAGGGTACTATATTGCATAGCAAGGATGGAGAGTGCCTTTGTTATCACTGAAATTTCTGTTCCAAAGTATTGAACTCTAGATGATTCCGATTAATTTAAAGTGCAATGAAGGTGGGGTCTCTTCCTGATAAGCATGCTCTAAGAGAAAGTTTAGCAAAACAACTTTTCTGCTTTGAAGTTGACATGTTTCATAAACTGACTCTAAACTAAGCATTTGTAAATACCTTTCCTCAACTCATACCCTTGCGTGTCTGCCTCTCTTTTATCTAATAAGTGTAGAGTCAGGTCTGAGAGAGAAGCTGGGTTAGTTTTACCTTTCCATGTCCTGCATTAAAAATACATAGATATGTAAGGCCTGAGTTACCCATGTTCCACCACTTTCATGTACTATACACAATCCCAGGATACAGTGCTCTGCAATGAAAAGTATGATATTTACTTGTTAAACAACTCCACATGGTGGTAATATTTTATTGTACCTCTGTGAATCGTTCCCCATTGCAAGAGCCAATCAGAAAAAAGCAAATATAACACTAAGATATTTATTGCTAAAACACAGCATGGGCCTTCCTCGTCCCCTCTTAGCAAAAAAGACATTGAGATATGTATTATTCAGGGTTCTCTAGAGTCATAGAACATGTAGCATGTCTTTCTATATTGAGGGAATTTATTATGATGACTTACAGTCTGTAGTCCAACTCCCCAACAATGGTCAGCTGTGAATTGTAAGTCCAAGAATCTAGTAGTTGCTCAGTCCCACAAGGCTAGTTGTTTCAGATGGTCTTCTGTAGAAGTAGATTCCAACAGATGTGCTGGCAAGAAAATGCAAACGGCAAAGAAGAGTGAATCATCCTTCTTCCAATGCCCTTATGTAGGTCTCCAGCAAAAAGTATAGCCCAGCTTAAAGGTGTGTATCACCATGCTTGGATCTGGGACTTGTCTTGTCCCAGGCTGACATGGGCAAATTGTGCTCCTGGAATGTCCTTTTACAAATAAACAAAACACGAAACAAGCAGATTGTTTCTTGAAATTTTATTTTATTCTTTTATTCATATGTATATATATATATATGCATGTACATGTATATATACATACATGTATATATATCAGATGCATCCTTCTATGGTCATTCTACATGTGGATCAGCAGTGTGTGTTGATACATCTGTGTGCACATGTCCTCCCCTAACACAAACAGCTCTTTGCCAGTTTGAATCTTGTTTTCCTCTTCACTGTGCTGGTGCCACAATGCCTGGTTTATTTTGGATGTTTGTAATATTTACTGTGAGTTCTGTCAGTCCTCCCAGTTGCAGAGTCTCCACTGTGGAAATGTATTACTCCATGCTCATCTGTCCCCCACTTGGTGAATTAGGTAGGCGATTTCTAGCCTTTACTATTGTAATTCATACCATAGTAAACACCCTTGCATATCTGTTACTTTCATGTGGACAACCATATCAGTGGAATAAAGGAACTATTTACTTGTTAAACTTCTCTTGCCAAAAGGGAAGTTTAGATTAAAAGTAACATGAAGATATTTGCATGATATTGACCAACCTGGTCAAATGGCCCCTGAAGATTCTATATTTCTTCACTAGCCTCCCAGGATTTTGTAAGAGCAGATCCAAGTTTCTAAGCCTTGTAGATTCCTCTTCAGAGACTTGTGGCTTTAAGAGGTGAATTTGCTAGAATTGGCCAGGTCTGTGTCCATATGTCTGTGTGTCTGTGGGTTTGTGTGTCTGTGTCTGTGTGTCCATGCTAGTGTGTGTATGTGTGTGTGTGTGTGTGTGTGTGTGATATTTTGTGGCTATAAAAAGCATAAAAACTACAGTATAGTGATTTATCATTGTCCCTTCTCTTATTCCTCCTATTTAAGAGAGAAAGCCCATAAAACAGAGTCCAATGCCTTAAAGATATGTTTAAACATCCAGTGTTGAAGGAATGACTCAATGGATATTTGGAGAAATGGGATGGGTAGAAAGAGCTCCAAGAACTGGAGAAGAGGCCAAGGTGTAAGAAGATAAGATAGCCAGTGTTCTCCAGAAGGTTAGCTCCTCTAGTGCTGCATTAGAGATTACTGTGTGCTTTCCCTATCCTGTGTGAGAAATAGATAAGTGCATGGGCAGTCTCTGCCCCAAAGAGGCTCACCCAGAGAAGCAGGGATTCATGGAAGACTTGCTACTGGGTAGTAAAGCCAACAGCTGTGAAGACAGCTAAATCTGAGACCTTCCCAGTCATTTGTTTATCATCTTGCCTAATTCTTACAGAAACCTCTGAGACTATTGGAAGCAATTTTTTTATTTCCCAGATGAGAAAACCTTGACTCCCAACTATGACCTCAATACAACATAGTATATGGCAAAGATTGGGAACGGACTGGGGTCTATTTAAGTACAGCATCTTCAGGGAAAAGCCGGAGATGCTAAGCATGCCCAAGGTTCAACTCCTGTATCCCTCCTCATCCCATCTCTCGCTTCTTTTTTCTTCTTTCTCTTCATAATGCCATGCTACTGTTTATAGTAATGATGGAGAGGGGCATCAATCAAGAGTATTAGAAGGAGGTAGGGCCTGAGCTGATTTACAAAGAGGATGGGAACAAGTACATTCCAAACTGAGTTCCAGCTAGACTGAACTCAGGGAGTGCCAACTATTAGGAATTAGAAAGTATAGAAAGGCAAACAAGTGGGATAGTAAGGATATCAGCCCCTGCAGCCAGGAAGAACTGAGTTCTAATCCTGACCCTGCATCTTATTAGCTAAATGATTTGGGGTGCATGCCTTAACCTCTCCGATTCTTTGCCTGTAAGATTGAGCAAGTAAGTTCTTTACCTCATGGGTTGTTGAAAGGACTGAATATATTTGTGGTTTTGGGTGCTTTGTGTTTTAGGACAGTCCCTGGATCATGCCTAGTGTGTTTTCTTGCATTATGAGCTGTCCAGATTCTAGGTACAACCTAGATATAAGGAAGAGGGAAACAGAATTGTATTCGTGAGGCTTATTATAGAGAACTACTGCATGTTCTCAGGAGATATAAAAGATGCCATGAAAAGAGATGGAAGCAGAAGACCATTTAATGGAGGAGACATGGGCTTTTAGCTCTGAATTGTCCCATCAAGTGTGGTTGAGCTCATGAGCTTTGTAATTTAAGTCTAAATGGGTTTTTATTTGTTGTCTAATTGTTTATGACATCTTTATCTGCCATTAAAATGTAACGACCTGCCTCAATAAGGTGAACAAGCAAAGGACAAATTTAGAAAGAAATACATGTTGTGTAATTTTTGATTTTCTCCTTTTACTCTTTGGCACCATAAAATATCTAAACAACCCAAGTGGAAATCTGAGATAAACATTGCAGCTGCTTTAGTTACTCAGATTTCTCTCCTGTTCCACAGCAAATTGAGCTTAGAGCCATATCTGTGAGGGACCTCAAAGGAAGGAAAGTGGGAGAGATATTTCTCTAAGAAGTCAGCCAATATGATTTTCATGACCCCACATCCACGGGTTTTCGTCTCCTTTATGTGTCTTCCCAAATTCCTCTTCCTAACTTTGGTCCCCAAATGAAACCTGAGTAGTCACCCTTCCTCTGAGCCAGTTTTGTCTCTTCCCCTCCTTTGGTCTTCTATAAGAACATGTGATCACAATTCCTACTGATGCAAACCCTCCATACCCTCCTGGACCCGCAATCTAGACACCCATGAGATACTAGAGCCTCAGAGTTAGGTGTCAGCTGTTTCTCCCAAGTCAGCTCTCATTCTTAAGCAGGAGAATATTCATGCAAAAGAAGGGAGAGTATGCCCTTCCCTGACATACGAGGAAGTTCATGTCATGCATGATCTGCCTTCCTCATTAGACTTAATCTCAAAGACAAAGATCTGTTTTCCTTATCAATATTCGATCAATGCCTTATAGATTGTCCTCTATAAACATCTGATGAAAACATGTAAACAAATGGTAGCACTTGATGGTCAAGGGTTGTGTGAGAAACAGTTCAGAGGGAGGAGGATTGTTCTTTGAAGGAGCTGGGGTACAGCTAGGAACAATGGAAACTTGCTGGAACAAATATCTTCAAGCTCAGTTAGGAGAAGATAGCTACCAACATTTCTACACCTTCAGATGGCATCCCATTTACAGGAGGGATCCACTCTAATTTTACTGGGCTGATAGACCACATACTTGGGGAGGTGAATTCATGTATAATATTAATGGTAGTCTACCATTCATCATGCTTATTTTTAGAAAGTGAAGACATGACCAATTCATGGTGAATAATATGCCTTAGACACTCTGTTACCTGAAAAACACATCCTTTGAGTGGCATGGCTACTTGCAACACAAAGCCAATACTACTGTTGAGAGGAAGGATGCGAGAGAAAGGGAGAGAGTGGAAGAATTAGAGAGCTAGCTCGCTATAAACATTGGAACTGGCAGGACAATTAAATGAGAGCAAACACCTTAAATGTGTGCTTTGGAAAGTCTTCACCAGGACAGACTATGGAAAGGAAGGCTAGGCTCAGACCTGAGCCCCAGATAGAGTTCTCACCTTAGCCTCGCCCCAAACTGGATCTTGTTACCCAACTTCTGTCTGCCTTACTCAAGCCAACTCTTGAATCTTACACCCTGTGGGGCAGTATGTGATTACAACATGGGAGAGAGAATGACCGATGACACAAGAAGGTAAAAACAGACTTCTTCTTTAGTTAGATTTATGTCATGGTCATAATAGGAAGAAATAAAAAAAAGGGGGTACAAGACCTAGATTTGCTGTTGGTCTAAGCTTTCTTAATTCCACGTAACCCCAACTCCTTCCCACTGTGATGGTATCGGTATCCAGGATGCCAAGAACCAAAACTACTCAGAGTTGTGAGCTCCCTGGGCTCTTTCATGCTGTTGCCGACATACCCTCTAGGACTACCTGAGGATCCCTCCACGTCAGCAGCATCAAATTAGAACAAACAGATTCCCTTAGCTCGTATTTATCTTAACTTGTGCTTTCAATGTGTGTGTGTATGTGCAGCTTCATCATACACAACAAAGACACATTCTTCAACAACGCCACAAGAAGCAGAATCGTGCATCATATTTTACAAAGAATAAAGTATGAGGAAGGAAAGAACAAAATCGGTAAGTGTTACCATTACAAATGTCTGGTGTTTGGGGATTCAAGAGACCTCTTCACTGAGCCTCCATACACCCTCTATCTAACCCCTTGATGGAGAATTCACTCGTGCACTTAGCACTTTTAATTACTTTCTTTGAATGGCATTTTATCTCATTTATTTATGATCTCTGAGAGATTCAATCCAGCTGGGATTGTGGAGCACCCACGAGCAAAGGATTAAGGGGATGATAATAATAATAGCAGCTCTTTCTTAGAGTTCAATTATAAAAAAGTTAAAAGAATGCATATATACAATAATTAACTTGAAAACATGATACAGGGTATCATTTCAAAGGTAGACGGCAGAAGTAACCCAGATTGAGTGGTCAGAGCAAGTGTCCCTGAGAAAATGAAATCCAAACTGAGCCAAGAATGGCAGGGGACAGTGTGGAATGATAGAAAGGTGGAAGGGTAGGGTATCACCCGTAGGGGCCACAAGTGTAGAGATGGCTTTGTGTCACGCAAGCCACATTCTCTGCTATTACACAGCCTCCAAACTTTGTATTTTAGGCCTTTTGTGAGAATATTTCCATGCAATATGATCATGCTTTAATAAATAGGGTATTATATGTCAGGAAGGTTTGGGTGGCTTTGTCCTTATCTCTGTCCCAGTCAAAACGTTACTTGAATAATGATCTATATCAGTCAAGGGACATTGAGAAGGCAAAAGAATCCATCATGGAAATGAGCAGATCTTAAGATAGATCGGTAACTATGGCAGGGGTTGGTGCTGTGGAGGGCTGGTTGGTCAAGGGTAGGAGCACAGAAGACAGGCTAGCAGGTTCTCTGTGATCCCCGTCCTCTGTGCTAACCCTACATCTTATCAGCTGAGGTCTAGAACTGGTATAAGAACTAGAACTGAAGCAAAGATGTTTGCTGGAGACTTGCAGAGGCTCTGCCCTCTGGAATATTCAGGACAACTGTCTAGATGGTTCCAGGGAAGTTGGTCACAGGAAGAGGTTTCACAAGGAGCATTATCCCAGGGAGCCATGTATAAAAATACCAAGAAACATCCCCTCTGTCACCTACACACTGAGGCTCTGCTACTAAAGAAGTGAATGCCTAAGAAATTTGCTGAGGAGAGTGCTGGATCTAGGAAGCTAAAGCCTTTCCTCCGTCATTGTCCACCCAGTGCCTTCAGTTGGCAAAGCTTAAGACTGTCTGATCCAACATCCGGAAATACTTCTAAGGCCCAGTTCTACTGCTGAGAAGCAGAGACTAAAGATAACATCTGGGGCCGATGGGCAAGGCATCCATTTCTGACTTTTAACAAAAAGCAATCTTTTCATCGTACATCCTGTAGGTAAGGCTGGATGCCTGTACAAAATCATTTTAGCCATTGGATCCACAACCTCAGACATCTCAGGAGCTCTGCCAAATCCAGAGAGACAACATTTAACAGTTTGTAAATGTAATGGCCTACATACGGACTCGGCAAAACAACTACCCCGTGCAGTGTGGGAGAAATGTTGTCTAACAACAACCATGAGAGGAACAGATTTGAAAGTTTCATGGACTCAAGCTCAGTATGAGTCACTAGTGTAGTGGAAAAAAAGGGGAAAAATGCCAACCTACTTTGTTGCTAATCTGCAAAGGTAAACTGTAGTGGAGAGAATTGGATGGATAAGTACCTGTTCCATGCCTGGACATAAGTGGAATGGATTATCCAGAGAGCATCAATGCAGTTGGACTCACGGAGATTTAACTTTGTGTAGGTCATTCTTAACTCAGGTTGGATTATAACCAAACACAGCCCATAGTGTCGGCCATAGTCATGCTCCCTGGAGATGTACCCTCTCCTCTATGTCTTTGGTGATATTCCAGCTGGAAGGAATTACTCCCTCCTCTGAATTTCTATTGCTATTTTTTGTTAGTATTTACCATTTTTCACACCCCTTCATCATATTGTCCTGAGATACTTTCAAAGACTGTGCAAATCTGCCACCTGAAGAGAACCACGTTGATCTCCTGAATATTTAAGTATTGCCTAAATTACTTTTTTGCATTAATTCCTTGAAAATGATTTGTTAAGACAAACTTCAGTTGTGCTGATACACAGCTTTCTACACACTTTTTCAGTTTACATGATTTCATAAACATACTACATAGCAAGTGAATCAATGTGAAACTGTGGAAAGAGCTAGCAAAAACTGTTTCAAAACCTACAATTAACTCAAAAAGCAGTACCTTTAGTAATATTTACATTATTATTATTATTGACATATCCCGCAACTCATAACACACTGATATGTTGAATGTCTACTACTGAAGATCACTAGTTCAGATGACGTGTCATTATAAAGTGAACTTGCTCATCTTTGCATCATGCTGAACCAAGCTGAAGTTCTGTTAAACATAATGGATGACTTTCTTTCACCATTCTTACATAATCAAAACTTCATAGCAGGAAGAGGGGACAGTTATGATGCCAAATGTTTTCAACTCACATTTTAAGCTGTTTTACAACGAATCCAGATGAAATACAAAGAAATTAGAGACTGGCTTTCAGTATTCCCAAGGAGCACTGAATGCAGTATTGTTATTTGTCAGAGAGTCTTGGTAGACAACTCTCTCAGTTGATGATGAAGAAGGAGGATTCTATTCAAGGACTCTGGCTTTGAAAACTGGCAAGGAGTCAAAGATATTATTCAGTGGTAGAGCACAGGCCTTGGGTTTAATTCCTAGCACAACAAATAATTGAATAAACAAATTTTTGGAAAAACAGTAAAGAAAAAATGGAAGAATGTCATGTTAAAAATATAAATCAAAGAATAAATTGTTAACTGGTAAGTTTTGAGCCCATATAATTTGCTGGGAAATATTAAGTAAAACTACAAATGATCCATTTATCTGACATCTCATTATCATCTCAGGTCTCATAAACGAAAGAAAATACATTAAAAGAAAACTGAACTTCATGATAGAATTAATGTTCAGCCCATGTTGTTTTCTTTTTTTTTTTTTTTTTGGTTTTTCGAGACAGGGTTTCTCTGTATAGCCCGGGCTGTCCTGGAACTCACTCTGTAGACCAGGCTGGCCTCGAACTCAGAAATCCGCCTGCCTCTGCCTCCCGAGTGCTGGGATTAAAGGCGTGCGCCACCACCGCCCGGCCCATGTTGTTTTCTGCTGAAATCTCTTTCTGAAAATGTCACCTTGCATGAGCCAACATTGATCAGAAATAGCACAAGAGTATTGATGTCTAGACATGATTCATAAAGGTATTTTAGTGGAGTATAAACTGTCACTGTATATGGTTTTCAGCCTCTCTCTCTGAATGTTTTCTAACTGTGAAAATCAAACCTAGTAAAGCCCACTTTCAAAACAGAGCAATTAATAACTCAACAGAGGATTTATTTATGTACATGTACATTCACAACTATTCTTAAAATTGATTTATATTCTCAAGTTTGTGTTTAGAAGGAGAGTTAAGGTGACAGACTATAAATATTAGTGGGATTTAGTTGAAGCTATCTTCAATATCTAATAGGTCCTCAGGAGTCCCGATTTTTCTAATTCTCAACAGAGATTCCAGGAAACTCAAGTTTACTAAAATTTAATAATTTACTCATTCATTGCAAATGTATTTGCTAAGGGATTGATGTTGTGTTAGATAAAATGCAAATTGCCACTAATATTTGCATTTCAAGTGTGTTCCTTACACATTTAACATTTAATGTCAGGCATCTTAAGCCATTGGCATGTTACTATGGTTAAAAGTATCAAACATTGGAGGACTAAGGTGAATGACTACACATGCAGATTCCTGTTAGGCTAAGTCCCCTGGATTTTTGTCTAAATCTAGTGTATAGAGAGCACTCATTAAAAGAGAAATAAAACATATTGAGAGATATAAAACATCTTCATCCTTCTAGAGGTCTTTAAAAATTATTTGAGTAATTATTTGAGAGTTTCATACAAATTTGGATCATATTCACTACTACCCCCAGCTGATCCATCCAACTCCTCCCAGATCCATCTCTACCTCCCTAATAAAATGAATAAAACAACAGGAATAAAGTGAATCCATGTACATATGCAAAACTTTATCTGTAAGTGATAATAGAACCTTTATTAATAACAAAACTAAATTAACAATCAAAGTGTCCATCATCAAGAGATTGCATAACTTATTATACATTCATGCTATGAACTCAGCAATAAAAAGAAATGAATCACTGGATTCATTCATAACAGCATTTGCTGCTCTTACAGAGGACCAGAGTTCCCTTCTCAGCACCTTGTTGGATGGAGACCAACCATCTAATTCTACTTCCAAGAGATTTGATGCCCTCTTCTGGTCTACTTAAGCACCTGAACTTATGTGCACATATACTACACAGACACACACATACATATATATACACACACACACACAGAAACACACACAAATAAACAATGAGATAGTCTTAAGAAACAGAGGGAGAGGAAGGAGTTACTGATGCTTACAGTATGGGAAAGTCTCATTCCAAATAAAACAAGTTGGAAGAAATAAGTTAATATTGAATGTCAACATTGATGTGAGACCCTAGAAAATAAATGAAAATTGAGAGTGACAGAAAACAGGTCAGTATTTGTCTTGGTGATAGCACAGGAAAAGGCAGATTACAAAGTGGCATAAGAAAGGTTTTGAAGGGATGGGCATGTTTAATGTCTTTGTTGATGACTCCCTGATGACACAGGTATATCAGAACCTAATAAAAGTGCATCTTAAGTATGTGTTCATTATTATATGTCAGTCATACTTTAATTTCCTTGCCCCAAACATTTTTTTAAAAATCTACCTACCCTTCTATTTTAAAAGTAGAGGACCTTAGAGGATGGAAGGACATGATTGTAAACCACGTTTCTGATGAGGGACTGATATCTGAAATATTTAAGAACCTTATTCAACAGTTTTTAAAAACACATAACTTGATTTTAAAATGAGCAAAGGACGTTAAGTTAAGAGATACTTTCCCCAAGAAAACATACAACTGAACAACAGGTATATGAAAAGCTATTTAACATCATTAGGCCTCAAAAAAAAAAAGAAATCCAAGTCAAAACCCAAAAGAAATACCACTTAATACCTATTATAACAGCTGTTATCAAAAGGACAAGAATTGGTTCTAGTGGGAGTTAGAAGAAAAGAGAAGCTCTGTGCAATACTGGTGGGAAAGTAATTGGTGTAGCCATTATGAAAAACAAGATAGAGGCTTCTCAAAGCATTGAAACTAACCTGACTTATAATCCAGCAATCCTTCTTTGGGGTACACATCCAGATAAATCAGTAAATTGAAAAAAAGACTTTCAAAAATGAACTAATATTCATTGAGCAAATTCAGAACAGCCAAGGTATGGAAACCATCTAGGTGTGAATAAATGCAGTGTGATACACGTAGAGAATGGAAATGTATTCATCCCTTAAAATCCTTGTGACAACATGGGTAAACTTGGAGGGCTCAGCCTAACCCAGAAACACAAATACTTCACAACCTCACTTACATGTGGAATATCGAATAGTCAGACTTTAGGGATCTAACATACCCCATGGTGATGATGTGTCTACTAACTAATTTGACTATGATAGTCATGACACAATGTGCACTTTATATACCATGTATATATCTGATCTTGAGACATTTAATAATTTGAATTAGTAAAGCCCTGCTTTCCAAGTACTGGATCACAACTTCCTGGCATATAATAAAGGTTTCTTTTTAAGCTGTTGGAATCTAAACTAGTTTTAATCACTCCTGAGAAGGCTAGGCTGTGTTTTCCAAGAAGTGTAGCTCTGTCTTTACTTAGTGTCAATTGCTGAAGATTCAAGTTCAATGTTCATTGAAACGGACTTCCTTGTTGCTTCAGGTCTGAACCGCTTGCTTACCAATGGCTCCTATGAAGCTGCCTTTCCCCTGCATGAGGTATTGTGTTTTCTCTTCTTAGGTCCCTTCAAATTCCTGTTACTAAAATTGGCTTCTAGGGATAGTTGTTTCTAATTTGGTGATAAGGCACACATTCAGAATTGATTTAACTTGTTTAGGAAGTAATTAGGGAGAGTCTGCTCCTATCCCTCCATCTCTCCCTCAGTGTCAAATTTATTTCTATCTCTTTATGTAACTGAAAGAACACTTAAATCAAGAGTCACCCAGCATGAATTCAGAGAAACAACTTAAAGCTCTAAGTCATGCAATTAAAAAGGCATTGAAAGAAAGTGCCAGGGGAGGACAAATGTTCCTGAACTGTATAGACTTTGCAATAAATACAGTTATAGCTATTCTTTGAAAGAATGAGAGCAAACCACTTTTTGCCAAGTATTAGATAAGCAAATGTAATGAATGGAAATTAATAATGCTGTACTCATTATTGTAAGATGGGTAAGTGTTGATAGTGTCTTACTTGCTTAGTACTAAATGGGACATTAATAAATCATTTGTGTTGACTTTTCTAAGTATAATTGTGGTGGCCTTTAACCTGAATTTCCTACTGGATCTTAGATTATCTAACCCAAAATCTGTCACTAGGTTTACAGGAAAATAGTCTTCATGATTATTGAGAAACAAATATTTCATAGATAGGGCTGAACCCTAATCGTGAACTGTGAACTGCTATACACATATAGACAAACACCACAGCTCCTCCATTCGCACCTGACTGACAAGCATACTTCGGAGAGTGGCCAACTCTGCATGAATGACAACCCTCTCCAAAACAGATATTGTTTCTGATGTGAAAAGTTTCTTTTCTTGATTTTTAACACCAAGAGGATGTCAAAGGTTAGGCAGAATTTTTAAAACCATATTTATTAAGAAAACTAGAAGCCATAGTCTGAAGTCTTAATTCATGGCTTTCCATGAGACACTGGAGGAATAGCCAGCCAAAACTTTGACACAATTGGTTTTTTCTTTTTCTTTTTCTTTTTTTTTTTTCAGTTTTGGAGCTGCAGGCTCTCGATTCTGGTCACTAATATTCACCCAAGGTGGCTTTCTGTGGTAATTGGCTAGCTAGCATTGCCTACAAAAGGGCTTCAGTGGACGCTCTTGAAACTGACTAGCTAAGAACAGAAGTGTGTGTGCACGGTCAGGGATGAGCAGGCATGAGAGTGTGTAAGAAGATGCAACTGTCCAGACCTACAGTGACCTCTGGTCTTCTCCAGGACTTTCATGTCTTGGCACAGTCTTGCCTCTATGGGAAGATAATTCACAGATCACTTTACTGTGCCATCATTCTTTTGACTTTCAGTTTAACTAGATTGTGTTATTTAGCCTCAAAACAGCCTTCAGAAACAGAGTGGAAAGCTATTGTTACCTTTGTTTCATATTCAAACTGAAAACCAGTGAGTGTTTAGAGAAACGCTGGCCTGGCCGCCCTCTGCTAAGTCACACACTGGGTTGGTGGCTGAGCTGAAACAAGCCCGTTTAATACCTTGCACAATTCTATTGAGGAAGGCTTTCTACACTACTGTGAATTAGTTTCCTTCCAAAGGTACCTTTCATTTGTGAAACTGACATCATCAGGAGGGCCATGACAAGGCCACAGCTATGCCACTTTCTAAACCTTACCTTAAGAAAAGTAGAGAGCTAATGAATCAGCCTTGGGCATGGCCTCTGAGCAAGACTGCCTATTCCAACCCTGGAAGAAAATGTGTCAAAGTGAATATTATTAGTTTTATGATGGATTAGCAAAGTAGGGCTCAGACTTTAGGAGGTTTGTCTAAGTTCCCAGTGAGGAAGCAGCAGAGATGAGCTTGGGTATCAACCCACCTGAATCTCTCAAGCGCGTGGTCCTCACTTGCTGACATAAGCAGCAAGACAAATCCAAAATAACAGGTTAAAGTAGAAGTGCTTTGGCTTTCACAGAGAATGAGCCCTTTGTAGCTGCTTCCAACCCTCTGGCTACTGCTACCTTAAGACACAGGTATCATTGTCTGCTTCCTCGTTGGTTGGTATCACTCACCAACAGTGGTGCTCTTATCCCAGGGAAGTTACAGAAGTAAAAACTCCATTAAAACCCATGGAGCTGTAAACCACCGACATCTACTGTATGAGTGCTGGGCTTCCTGGGGCGTGTGGTACAAGTACCAGCCTTTGGATCTTGTAAGGTGAGTTTGTAACTAACTGTACATATAGAATCATGGCAGTTCATAATGAAGACATTCTGTCTTCTAGGGTGAACTTACCTGGAGAGGACACATTCAGCTCTGCTCTAACTTGGCTTTTTCCCTGAGAATAGCCTCTCGGGACACTAGTTGTTCTTGGTAAATCCACCCTCACTCTGTCGAGAATGATGTTTCTTTCAGATAGACCTCAAGGAAGGGCCATGGAAGGGACAGAGGTGATGGCTTAGGTCTCCCACAAGACCCCACAAGGAGTGGGTCACCCTATAGAGAGATAATACTAGTCAATTGACTATATTAGTGATGATCTAGAATATTATTTCCCACAGTTGACTACTCTCTATGAGCCAAAAATGCTCCTCTAATCCTAAACTTTCTACCTACTGATATGACATAACAAGGGGAGCTCTCCATTCCTGAGCCCCTGTGACAGGTCAGTCTATAAGGAAGCTAAGTAAAAATGCATGGGTGTAGATAGAAGTAGATTTTGTGTTTAGACTTAGGTTCTTTCCTAAGGACACCCCACTGTGTATATGTAAATATTTCAAAATCCCAAAACTACAGATCTGAAAGTTGAAACACTTCTGATGCCAAGGATTTGGAGTAACAACTACTCAATGATTTGTACAAATAGGATAGATGAGGTACTGTCATTCTAAACTCTTTCAAGATTAATTTACTTTAATCTTACGCTAATGATCATTACAGACTTTTAATTTGTAGGTCAAAAATGAACCAGCTGTTAGCCTACGATAATTGTGTGTTTATATTTTTGTTGTATTTTTTATTGTCTAGATGTGTCTATAGTACCATGGGAGTATTGGGCACTCACATTTCGTTATTTATTTAAAGATTATTTCTTAGGGTCGAGTGACAGCAATCCACCATCACAGATTGTCCATTAGACAGAGAGCCATATCTAATTCCTTAGACTAGCTATATATGTTTCATTTATATCTGGGCCCTACAAAAATGGTAACCATAAGAGGAAAAAAAAAAAGGACTCAGGAGGGAGTATCAAAAAATCTCACTTTATATTCTGTCCCCAGGCAATTGTCCTTCCAACCATAGCCACTGATACATGTTTACCACATGTTTACTCTGCACAGACCAAGATATTGATGAATTGCGTCCCCTTCTTTGTGGTTACCAAATGATACAGGTTAGCCAAGTGAGGAAAAAATATTTCCGTAGATAGAGTCATTTTCTTTTGACCAGATGTAGTCTGTGATAAGCAAGGAGGCAGAGGAGGGAACAAAAAAAAATCTCCTTCAGTCTCTGCCCCTTTTCTTATAGAACTACACTGAGAAGAAAGAAAAGAGCATTGCTAATGCAAACCGTCTCCATCAGGACAACAGTCTGACTGGAGTTCTGTAGTCAGTCTATAGTCCCTGGAGTTGAGAAACTTGTTTTCCTACAACAGGCCCTGAGCACTATTTGAAACACCTAGAAAAAATTACCAGGCCATGAATGAATAGATAAAAATGCATGAGAGAATTTATAAAATGTATACTAGTTCGGATGAATGAAAAGACTTAATGTGGGTCAGCATTTACACAGAAGTGAATGTAGACCCGAGGCTTGGCAGAGTAGAAGACTGTGTTGGCCCTGACTTGGTCTACCAAGACTTGAGTAGAATGAGTTGCGGAGCATCTAGTGAACTTATATCTTAAATTCTTCTTGTCCTGTAGATAAGACATTCTCTTTATCTCTCGAATCTGACCATATCTTCACACCCCACTGCCTCTCATGTTATTTACAGCTGCCTTTGCTCATTATCTGGTTGGTGGCAATGACAGGAGCCCCTTACCTGGCTCCTTTTCTCACTTTGACTCCTTCCGATCCATTCTGTAGTCCCAGAATAAGCTGGTATATAGCTATGTCCCTTTAGAGGCAGGGTAATCATGCTCCCCCCAATATAAAGTACTATGGGAGAAAACTCATCTCAGAGCTTTGAGTTGACCAGATAGCTGTTTCTTTTCTTGGCTCCCCTTGTCTGCCCTACTTAGAAAACCACCTACTGACATAACTGAGCAAAGTATTATGACACAGAACTTCATCAGTTTCAAAGTTTTTGTGTCCCAAACAGGCGGTATTTTGGAGAGAAGATTGGACTGTATTTTGCCTGGCTGGGCTGGTACACAGGCATGCTCTTCCCTGCAGCCTTCATTGGGTTGTTTGTCTTCTTGTATGGAGTCACCACTCTGGATCACTGCCAAGTCAGGTACGGGGAACTCATGGGCGAGCCCACCTCTTCTCAATGTTTGAAGATGACAGTTTACACTTTGGTGGTGTTCATGGCCTAAATATATATATATATATATATAGCTTTTCACTACTTTCTCAATCTGTGTTAAACAATTAATAAGGTCCTCTAGGTTTCTTGTGTCCTTTGCCCTTGCAGCCTCTGTCTTTTGCTGCAATGAAAGCAAGAGTTACAATTCCAGACAGATTTGTGAGCAAGCATCTATCCCTGGAACTACTCATTTCCATTCAGTGGCTTCAAGTTGTTTTCTGAGTTTTTCCCATCTTAAAACTGGTACCTACAACAGCTGGTGCAGAATAATAGCTAGCAATCCCTTTTTATAGACTCTGTGTTTCTACAAGGAATCTCTGTACCTAAGCCACAAAGACTCTTCAACAAATTACTAATGCCTACAGAATGGTCAGTCACTAGATAGGAAGCAACCTGTTGGTTTCCTCACTAGAATATAGTTTCAGATATTTATAGAGATCTTCTTGCAGGGCTGGATTGCAGAGACCCTAAACAATAATGTTCCTTTTAAGAATGACTGACTTTGCCTCTAGCCTACAGAAATATTTTACTTTTTGTGATATTTTAACAATATTTGGGTTTCCTCAAGGATTCATGTTTTTAGTTATTCCTCTAATTTATTGATTTTATCATGTGTATAGATGAAGGTTGGCTTTTAGGATGTCTTACTGTTTCCATAACAGTATGAAATTGCTTCAAATGGTGAAATGTTATGTAAAAGGCTCTATTTGTTACAATTCAGAGCATAACAGTGTTTTTCTTCATCTATTTCCCCCAAGTTTAATTTACTAATATGTAAATAAAGCTTTATAAATAAGATTTATCAAAATATTAATACATGCAGGGTTTTTTTACAGGCTTTTATCAGAAAAGACTGAAAAGCTTCTGGGGGCATAAGATGAATATATTGGTTTTAATTGTTACTTGGACACTAGCAATATTTCGGAAGAAGAATCTAAATACATTCTGGATCATTGAGAGGAAGCCCTTCTCTATTCTCCTTTTCAGTAAAGAAGTCTGCCAAGCAACAGATATCATCATGTGTCCTGTATGTGACAAATACTGTCCATTCATGAGGCTATCAGACAGCTGCGTCTATGCCAAGGTAATTCTAAACAGACATCATTGTTGGTGGGTTGGAATTTACCTTAAGCTTTCCTGAGAAACACTGGGTGATTGTATTCCTCTGCTATTTCCCATGTTTGAACCTCAGATTGTGTTGTAAGATAGAGACAACAGCATTCAGTATTCCAATGCAAATATCTTTTTGAATGTAATATATCTAAAACAAGTGTCTCCAGGCACTGTCACAGGCCATTACATGATGGCCTGGTGCAAAGAACACAGCTGTTGGAATCAGAGAAAGTTCAGCTTACTTTTTTTTTTTTGTTAAATTGAGTGATATAGCAGTAAATAGTTAAAGGCCGCTTTATGCTCCCAGTGGGGTGCACAGCTCTGCACCCACCCAAGAGCTCTAAATTCATGAATCAAACACACACACACACGCACACACACATACACACACATACACAGTGTTATTTTTAATATGCCTTACTAGCTCAAAGGCTGGGTTACTCCTGAACCTCTATGTGGCTAACACACTCCCCTCCAATATTCCTGAATTAATATTTGCCAAATTTATATTTCATCTCTGCTACCCCAGACTCAATCAGAAGAGTGGCCTCTGGGGCTGCTGCCCTGACTCTTACATGTCAGCAGGCTCTTAAGTCTGAGCTCTCTGCTTCCCTGTCATGGAAATTATGCCCCTTCTCTCCTCTGCTTTTCTTGCCCAGGAATCCTAAAAGTCCCACCTCTCTCTCCCTGCCCAGCCATTGGCCATTGGATCTTTATCAACCCAACAAGAAGCCAACTGTTGTCAGGGACCTGCAATGGACATGTAAATTCCCATGTAAGCACAAATCAAAACAGCAACATTTCACCTCTGTTGTCCAATAAAAAAAGGTTCTTTTGTCTCAGATATAAACTGAGCACAACCTTAACAATTAGCCATCCTTTCAAAGCTAAACAACTTAAGTCTGGTTTTGAGACTATATTTAGTCTTCAATCCCATCAGAAATCCTAGAACAAATGAAATATTACCTGATTATATAGGAAGCACAAATCATAGCTTCCAAAACTTAATCAAATTGTAGAGATAGCTGACTTTCTGGACAGTCTCCTTTCTTCAAAACATTGTAGCCTTCTGGCCTAGGATCATCTGAAAGACCTTAAATGAAACAAGAACTATGAAAGACTAGCTTACTCTGTCTTGGTAGAGCTAAACTGTCAACTATCCTGCATCTTGTCTCCTTTTTTGGACAGTAGTTTTGTTTTTTGGTTTTTGGTTTTTGTTTTTTTTCGTAGATGAATTAGGGCAATTTTTGTCCAGTGACCACCTTGCCCTAACTGGAGCAAATCTATATGGAGGTTTTGATGTTCAATTTTTTCTTTTAACCATGAAGGGGTACTGTCAGGATCAGATGAGTCTCTAGTCAAATGATCTTTAATAATGAATGCATACAAAATATCATTTTCTGTGGATTTCTAATGTTTTTGAAGACTATCTATATGAAGTGTATCTGAACTGTTAAACCTTGACTACTCTTAACTATTTCTATTTGAATTTTGTAGCAAGCACCTTAATATAATTAGATCAGAATCTAATATAACCATGAGTTTACTGTCTGATCCTTAACTTGCCTTATTTAATCATCCTAAACAGTTTGTAATAGCAGTTATTAGGAGGACTCGGTCTAAGCCCTTGTATTCTTAAATGAGTCACATGGGCACAATTCCTATCTAAGAGCAACAATATTAATTTCAAATTTTGTACCAATATAAGAAATTTATACCAATGAAAACCTTAAATTTCCATCAATCTATAAATTCTATACCAATGTAAAATTATAATTTTAATTTGTATTTATTATAATGATTTTACCAGCGTAAGATTGTGGCTATATAGTGCTTTTCTTAATAATAAATTTAGTAATCCATCCCATCTATTTCCTCACTGTTCAAAATTATGATCATTTCCAAA
The DNA here is from genome assembly GCF_004785775.1 of Grammomys surdaster. NCBI lineage: Eukaryota > Metazoa > Chordata > Mammalia > Rodentia > Muridae > Grammomys > Grammomys surdaster. The sequence continues at coordinate 603,134 of NW_021605377.1, read as the reverse complement.
TTATCTCTTAAAATGAAACCTGTCTGTAATTTATAAAATAACCATAACCAGACGTCCAAACCCAAAGGGTCAGGATAATGACTCTCCACAACTTCTTCTTGCTGAATAGGGGCAACATTTTTTAAAGCTAGCTTTGGCATTTGTTATCCAGTCTCTGAATGCTTAGAAGGCTCAGGGTTGACTGAAGTTCTGACTAGATCGGTCTAAAAGGCTGGATGAACGGAGTCCATCTTTAAGTCAGGATAAATGCTAGAGTACTTTATCTAATTGACAAATATGATAGACTGGGTGTTAATTATATATCATTCTTTACAAATTACATAATTTTATGGATGTGCTTAATTTATGTCTGAGAGAAAAGAGATTTTTTTTTTATTGGGCAGAAGACATGAGATGTTGGTGTTTTGATTTGTGTTTGCATGGGAATTTTCATGTCTGCTGCAGGCCCCTTCCAACAGTTGGTTTTTTGACTGACCAATAAAAAGCCAATGGCCAATGACTGTACAGGGGATAGAGGTGGAACTTTGAGAAATCCTGAGAGGAAATGCAGGCTAGGAGAAGGGCACAATCACCATGATGGAGAAGCAGAGAGACTTAAAGACCCATTTACGTGTAAGAATCCAGGAAAATCGCCCCAGAGCCATTCTCCCAATTGGGTCTGGGGTTGCAAAGATGAAATATATATTTAGTAAATATTAATTCAGAAATACTGGAGGGGAGTGTGTGATATCCTCCAGAGGTTTGGAAGTGCCCAACCATTGAGCTAGTTAAGGCTATTAAATATAAAAGTGGCATGTGCGTGTCTTTCATTCATGAATTCAGAGCTCTTGGGTGGGTGCAGAGCTGTGAGCACATCCCCCAGCAGCTCAGAATGGGTTAACAATTTACCACCACAGAGTGATTTCTGTTTATTACTGATTACATGTGGGACAGTGGCACACATTGTGAGAATCTATATGATATCTGTTGTTTTGCTTTTTACAATCCAATGAAGTTCATTTTTATACATGATCTTAGCCTAGAGGCCAAGAAGCAATGGACTTTACATTATACATTTTAAAATATTAATCATACAAGGAATACTATCCTAAGTACTCTTCCTGCTGCTGGGATGAAATTCTCTGACTGAAGCATTTAACAAGGAGTTTATTTTGGCTCACAATTCCAACGTAGCATCCAACACAGCTGGAAAGGTCTGATGTCAGGAGCAGGAAGCATACTGCATCTGTAGTCAGGGAGTGTGGGAGGATGAATCCTGTGGTTAGCTGGCTTTCAACTTTTTATACAGTCTAAGCCCAAGCCCAGAGAATGCTACTGCCCACTTTCAGAATGGAGCTTCCCATCTCAACTAACTCAATCTAGATAACTCCTCACAGACATGGCTAGAGCTTGTCTTATAAGTGATTCTAGACTCTGTCAAGTTGTCCACTCAGTATTTCCCATCACAGATGCATGGATATTGCCAGGCTGATAAAGGAACCCATGACAGGGAAGATGGCTGAAACCCTTGCTTTAGACATTCCATGACTAATCTAGGAACCTAGATGTCCATGCATTATTCTTGGAGACCTCTGCCGTACTCAGGTTCTGATTTTGGCTCTACTCTCTACCATTTGCTTGTCAAGATCAAGTTATTTAAGTTATCTTATGATTCTTTTAATCTACAAAATGGACATGGCAAAACTTGTCTTAAGATTTCAGTAAATGACAGTTGTGGATTTTTGGCTTTTCTTTACTGTTATTTTCAATCATCAAATCTAGGTCAACTACCTGCCCATTGACCTTGCATAGGTGCTGCCTTTCTGGGACTGACTTTCTTTTTCCTAAATGCATTCAGGGCCAGACCTCTCTGACCTACTCCGTGACACATCCTGAGAGTCAAATAGTGCTACGATTACTCTCATGTGCTATCTCATTCCCCTTTTTCATGGTATGTCTTACTTTAACAAAATATTAGATACATTCATCGAATTCCTGGAGGATTTTCTTAAATTTCAAGGGAGTATCATATGCAAACAAAATCTATAGAGTTCAGGTTGATGTAGTCTTTCTCCTAAGATCCACTGCCTATGTGTTTGCCTAGATTCCAGATATAAAAGGGGTTGGCAGATTTTATCAAACATCTGTGATTACTACAGCCTGGATCTATCTAATTACTCTGTTGGCTTTGCACTGCTTTGTTCTCTTAGGACAAGAGAACATTTGATAGGCAGCCCACAGCCCGCCCATCCATAATGGGTACAGCCCTGCAGGTGGCGAGTCCTGTGGGCAGAGTCCAAGCTGTAGCAGTCAGCTGTGAGTCTAAAAAGATTTGGACTCTGAATATATGTCACAAGAGACCAAAAAAAGCACAACGTGTCTCTCCCTGTCTTTAGAGGACATGTAGATCAGGACATAAGGACAAATTAAGCAAGGCAGGCAACCTTGGGAAATGTACCGTTAAGCCAAGAATTTGTCAGTAACGTGATTTTACTGAAAAGTCGTCAGATAATTCATGTGTTAGAAACCTGTGTTTGGAAAGCATCAAATTTTTGTTGCTGTTCAGGTTTTGTTGGTTTTAGTTTTTCAGTTTGGCGTTCTCTGCATTTTACTGCCAATGAAAGGATTTCTAAAGTGAAGAGTGAAGTTCTTTTTTTAGGAAATCCTTGATAACTCCTTAAAATAACCATCATGAATAGTTCAGAGTATTCAAATTTCATAGGGGCTTCTGTTGGCAGTAATTTTACTGAAAATCTAGAATAATCCTAATTTTGATGTTATTTCCATAATTGCTAGGTAGCTTGTGTTATTTCTAGCATGCATAGCAATTTTGAGGCAGGTGTAATTATCCTCAATTTACTCAGAAGTGTAAAACCTACTCATCCTTACTCACAAGACAGTAGTCCTGATAAACATGGGCCTTGGTTCACTAAACTACAAAACATCTTCTTTACCATCAGGCCCTACTGAACTGTATTTAGTTTATGCATTTTGTGTTTGGCCTTCTCTAAACACTTTATGCCAAAGACAAGAATGACAGAATCAGTGTTCTACAGGATTCCTTTAGAAACATTTATTAGAAATATCAACAGTGAGATTTTGGGACTTGTGCATACAGAAAACAGATCCTGGGTTATTAGCCAGCCCGTGCCCTGCTCACCCTTGGCCTGGGCAAGAGTCTGAAACCTACCACCACGTGGTTTAAGCAAGGAGAAACTGACAAGCTTATATTTCTTTCTGCAAAAATACAAGCAAACAAACAACAACAAAAATCAGGAGGTAGCTTCTAACCTAGAACTAGCCATGCAGACCCTCAGTGTCTCTCCCTAACACGTGTGCATGATATCATCCCATGGACAGGTTTAATTCCTATGCTGGGAAGATGACTGCATCTCTAGGTTTCTGTCTTCCTTCTTTCCTCCTTAAGTATATGTTTTATTTTTATTTTAAATTTTTCATCTTGGACTAGGGATAAAACTCAATGGCAGGACATTTGCCCGTATGAGCCCCTGGGTTTCATCAATCTTTTTTTTTTTCATCAATTGCTTCAAATTTTGTTCTGTTGTTGGAGTCTTTACTCTTTAGAAAGTGTGTGTTGGACCTGGGAGATGGCTAAGCAGTAAAATGTTTGCCATGCAAGTGCAAGAACCAGAGCACAGATCCCTAGGACTCACATAAAACCCAGGCAAGTGTGACTGCCTGCCTATAATCCCAGAATGCTGGAGGCAGAAAGGGAACCCCCTAAGCAAATTGATTACGTTAGCTGAGTCAGCAAGTGCTGGCTTTGGCTGAAAGACCCTGCCTCAACATATAAGATGGAGAATAGCCAAGGAGGACTCTTGGCATTGACTGACCTTCTCCTTCACACACACAGTAAGTGCACAGTCATATGCATGCCCCCACACACATGTGCCCCACCTTTTGATACACCACCAACCTTCTCAGAGCATCTTGAGGTCTTTTTTTCTTGTATTTTATAAATATCTGGAGCTATTCTCTTGCTTTTCTTTGGTGGGAGTTAGCCAAGGGAACCATCAGGTGAACTAGATTACCAGTTTGCCAGGAACTGGAAGTTCCAATTTTCTTACTTCTTCTGATTCACACTGATAACCACAGTGGAAAACTGTCTCTTCAACAAGTACTCTGCTGGGCCCTATTGATCAATGTACCCCTTGGAAACAGCATCAGAGACATCTGCTGTGTGGGTGGGAATGATCTAGGCAACCCAAAATGACAGCTGCAATTTAATTGAGAATCTACCCTCATGTTACAGGCTATTACACTCACCAGATATCAAGATGAGGATCCTGAACACACCATGTACTAGAACTCTCAGGATTTTGTGATACTAGGCAGCCAACTCCACCTCAACATTCCTTCTGACACATGAAAGGCATAGGATTTAGATACTTGTATTTCATTTAGTGTTTGAAAGCTGCCCATCTCTCCTATATTCAAGAAAAGAAAAAGGATAAACTTTGGGAATAATACAAAATACTTGGCACTGTGCTAAGGCAAGGGAACACCTGTTTATGCAGGGTATATCCTCCAGGGACAGTAAAGTATACTTTATTAGGAAAACAAAATGCCCCAAAGGCTGTGCTTTATGAAACCATCAGTCATCAATTGGTCATGGACTTTGGTGTGATTCAGACTGGGGGTGGAAATTGAGGGTAGCTGTTTTGCAATAAAGTATTGCTGACATCTTTGGGTTATGTGGACTGCATAAACATACAGCGATTACATGAGGCTTTAATGAATGTAAGAATGGATTTGATAATGGTTCTTGCCTTTTGTATTCATAATGCTAAAACGCAAAGTAGCCCACAAAACCTTTGCTCAGAATGACAGGAGCAAATACGCTCTATCTTTGAAGAGAGTAAATGAGACACTAAGAACGGTGTTTGGGGAATTCAGCGCCTGTAAACCAGCAACAAAGCTCCTTTCTAGTCCTAAATATAGTTATATCCACATCCATATAAATGTATAAGAGGTTTTATGGTGCACAAGTGGAATTCTTAGTAGCCCTATTGGGGCTGCTGACAAATGTTCAATTGTGTGATCCCAGTGTAAAGGGAATACATTCTTTTTCTCCACATCTGAACTTCATAGTCAGAAGACAGCCCCCTTCTTACTCATTGTCAAGGGGAATATTCACCGAAGAATCCTTACCACACTCACTGTATCACCCTAACTACTTTTATGCAGTCTTAAAAACAGCAGTTAAAATGTTGTTCATGAGAAGTTAACTGAACTAATTCTGTTATTCCCAGGTGACCCACCTTTTTGACAATGGGGCTACTGTGTTCTTTGCTGTGTTCATGGCAGTCTGGGGTAAGTGAAGAACACTCATAAAGCCTGCGTTCCCCCTCATTTATCCTCTAGTATGTTTCTTTAAAGTCTAGATATAAATGGAAGATGCTTGGGTTAATTCGGTTGGGTTTTCTGTTGGCAATGAGCAGGTCACCAATTTACTTTTAAAGTGGTAATATACAAGAGGAATACGCCTGATATTTTCCTCTAAAATCTTGGACATCTTCATCAATTTCCTTGAAATTATCCTCCATCTCTGGCTCTCAAAATTCTTCTGTGGCTGATAGCCACCAAAGATTTTGGCATCTGTAGCCTATCTATGAATAGTCTGATTCCTATGGGAGTTCTGCGTTCTCTGGTGGTGGAATATGTAACAATCGCTCACTATTTTACTACCGCTAAATCCTCCATGCATGTGTATGGATGAGGAGGAGGAAGAGGAGGAGGAAGAGGAGGAGGAGGAGGAGGAGGAGGAGGAAGAGGAGGAGGAGGAAGAGGAGAAAGAGGAGGAAGAGGAGGAGGAGGAGGATGAGGAGGAGGAGGAGGAACAGGAGGAACAGGAGGAGGAGGAGGAGGAGGAGGAGGAGGAGGAAGAAGAACTAGGCCAATTATTGCAGAGTTTTGCCTATAGGACTGATATCAAGATCAAGAATAATACATATCTTGCTTCCCTAGAACATTTAAGTGCCATAATCAGGAAGTGTAATAAGGATCCAATGCTTAAGTTTTGCCATTGTTACAAATTATGTTACTTTGGAAAATGTACTTATTTCTTAAGTCAGCAGTACCTAATTTTTTCTGTTCCCAGCCACATATAAAATGGAAATAGTGCCAGGCATGCTGGTGAAAATTAGAGGAACTTACTCACAACCAAGGATAGAGCTGCCATAAGCATCCTTACCCAGCATCCTCACAGTCTAGCTCTTCTACTGTGTACTGTACAATGTACATATGGTGTATGTACAATGAACAGTCTCCAGGAAGTCATTCAGGTGTCATTCAGGAAGAGTTAAATCCAAACCTTCCACACCCACTTCAATATTTCTCCAATTTCTAATACCCGTTGATAAATCTTTTGAGTGAGTTGTTTATCCCCCCACAATTTAACTGCTGAGGTTATGTTAAAGTGAAACCTTGGTTCAGTAATGCTATTGTAAAAGAAGTTAGGTTTTAGTTTTGTTTTGCAAGTTGTCTAGTCCTGTGAATGACAAGTTTTATCAATGGTCCCTTTGTCAAGATTAAGCAGGTTGATGGTGGAGCCTGGAATTGAGAAGAGTCTAAGATTACAAATGGGTAGACTGGAGATTCTACTTTGTAGTATATGCTATATGAGTCTGATAGACCTTCTGTAAGACAATGGGCACACAGAACATTTTGGAGTCTCTTTTGGCAAAGCCAACCTTGGACAATTCACCCTCTAAATTGCTTCATCTTGAGTGACAACTTATTGCTTAAATCCTATGTTACTCTCAGAAATGATCTAGTCTGAGGGCCAGAATCTGTCGCTTCAGGTGTTCCTTTGCAGAAAGAGATGTGTCTCTTACAGTGATCTGGGATATCCAAAAATAATAACAGTTATATTGGTATTATACATTTATTGCCATAAGCTATCCTAATCACTATACATATCTTATCTAATTTAATCTCTACCACAACCTCCAAGGAAACTGCTATCATTGTACTCATTCAATAGCCAAGAAAATCAAAGTAGAAGCCAGCACGTAGCTAAGCCGACAGTTAATGTGAGCAGTCATAGCTCTTCAGCCCCCGATAGGCATAGGTATTATTTGTAAGCAGTTGCTTCAGCTCCAGAGATCCCAGCCTTCAGATAACAAGCTGTCACACTCACCATGAACCTCGTTTTTGCTGCTTTGGGGTGGTGATGTTTTACAGAAGCACATCAGCCCTAATGGAGCTCAGTTTAATCCTGTCATTGCGATTGACAAGTTATAATGTTTAAGAAAACAGAGGCTTCCTGTTTTCAGGACAATTGCTAGACACTGTGTGATGAGAGCAGAGTGCTTTGCAAGAGCTCTGGGTGGATGTGCTGTTCTTTAGCTTTGCTTTGTGGTCCCCAGCAGAACAGTAAACTCTCCATTTGGAGCCAGTCTATAGCATTGCCCACTACCCTGCCTTGCATGTTAGTTCTGCTCATGTTTCCATATATGGTAGTAGGGCTGGATCCATGAGGATCTTCAAGTTACACTGTGAACCCAGGACTCTGGACTACAGGTACAATGTGGATCTTTCCTCTACCCTCCTGTCTATTCACAAGAAGTTGAGGGACAGGATAATTGCAGGCTAAATTAGCTTCTCTCCCTAGAGAGACAAAAAGAATCATCAGGGAAGTAAATGCTGGCTGAGATGTGTCATGAAGTAGCTTCTGATCTTTATTGCTGAGTCCTCCTTTTTCCTTAATTTTTTTAACTCTCAATATTGCTTTTAAAACTTAACTGCCAGCAAACAAACGAAATAAGACACTATATGCTTTCCAGTCAAAATAACAAGGTAGCGAATATTTTACAGCAAATTGAAAGATTTTGTTCAATTTTGTAAGGAATTAGTACAAGGAAACTGGCTCTTTTCAAATTAATATTAGAATAATTGGCCTTTTGTTTCTGGAAACTTGTCTAACTTCATCTTTTGTAATCTTATCTACATGTCAACAAAAATGATATTGTCAAACTATTAAAGAATCACATAAAATATTGTTTTTGTTTTCTTATGAGACAGTGTCTTGCTATGTAGCCCTGGCTGTCCTGGAACTCACTATGTAGACCAGGCTGGCCTTGAGCTCACAGAGATCTGCCTACCTGCCTTGAGAGTGCTGAGATTAAAGGCATGTGCCACCATGCCCAAATCACATTAAATATTAGTTACAGTGGTGTTATATAGTTAAAACAGAAAAGACATATAATTACAAAACACCCACTGTGGGGAGATACATGTACATAGTACCCACTGCGTGTAGATGCATGTGCATATGACAATTTATTATTCTCTCATATACCATCAGAATAGATTACTATGTCTGACAGGACAGAGGCTCAGAGAAGCTTAATCAAAATTATGCAATAGCTAATAAGAAATGGAGTCTGAAATTTAAGCCAGATACTGTCTACCCGGTTCCGGAGCTATTTCAAATTCTCCTGCATAGAGCACACTATTAAGACCTTGGTGTTAGCAGAATCTACACTCCTTGCCACTGTATACTGGGCGTTGTTGTATGAAACTATCCATGCATACACCTAACATCTACTCACTCAGAGAGGGAACTGATGATAGACCAAAGAACAGATACCACCAAAGTCCAGTTTGGTAAATCATGAGTTTTATAAGGTTTACTTACAGAAACATGGATGAGGGGTTACTCAGAGAACAGAAACGACTCAAAACTGCCTCACCAAAGTCCACCCAAGCATGCCTGACAGCTCACAAGACCTAGAAACCAGAAGCATTCTGTGCAACCTGAAGGAGACTGTACAGGTTGAAAAGTGTCCTTTCCAGATAGTTGAGTTAGTCTGAGGTTTTTTCAGGCAGCTTGGCTGTTGTGTCTTCCAGGCAATTTCACTACACTCAGCATTGTCTAGACAGCTTGTCTTCTCTGAAGTGTCCCTATATGTTTGGGGTAGAAAAGATCTAGTGAAGCTGATCATTTTCAGAAACTTCCTGAAGCTACTTTGAATTGCTGACTTTCTGTACATCCCTCAACAGCAGTTCTCAACCTGTGGGTCATGACCCCATTTGGGTGTTCAAACAACCCTTTCATAGGAAGCACCTAAGACCATGGGAATATACACGTATTTGCACTGTGATTCATAACAGCAGCAAAATTACAGTTATGAAGTAGCAATAAAAATAATTTTATGGTTGGGGGTCACCACAACATGAGGAACTGTATTAAAGGGTCAAGAAGCAGCATTAGGAAGGTTGAGAACTGCTGCAGTAAGATGAACTGTTTCACCTTCCCTTGGGGCATCCTATTGTTTCACCTCTGTGTAAACAGGATGTGTCTTAATGAGCTTCCTTCCAAGATAAAGGAAAGCACAACAGGTAAATGAAAAGGATGATGTACTCTCAAGAGACACCCAGTATATCATGGGTTGTTAATTATAGTTCAGGTTAAAGTACAGCAAAGTAAACAAATTAAGTGTGAGTCCAATACCTTATAAATTTAGACTAGAAGAAGTTGAGGGACAATATCAAACAATGATGGTTTGCTGTGGGTTCTGGAATGGTGGGAAGTTTTTTTCCCTAAGCTTTATTTAGTTATCATTTACATACAACAAAATCCAGCAATATTCTACGGGTGACTTGACAGGTTATGTCAACTGTATGAAGTGTTGCCGTCAGCAACATCATGATGGCATGAGACTTTTTAATCCTGTAGAGGCTTCCTCCTGGCAGGCAGTCCATTGGCACCCTGATGCCTGCTTCCCAGTACACATTCACCCATACCAGATTATGTTAGAAACAAATCAACACACAGTGTTTGATGTCAGGCTTCTTTTACTATACTTAATGCAATTGAGATTCATTTCTGTTCCTGCACAGATCAGTAGTTCATTCCTTTGTAGTTCAGTATGGTATTTATCTCACTGGCTGTGCCTGAGTTTATATTCTACCCAAGTAATAGTTACTTGTGCCCAGTTTGGGTTTTAACTATCATGAATGAATGGATTTCTGGCTTTCTAAATTGTTTTGTTTTCAGAAAAATCTTTACACCCATATTTTCTTGGATAAATAATTACAAGTGGCATGACAGGATCATATGATAAGTAAACAACATCATAAGTAGTTGTTTCCTAGCGACTTGACATCACATCAGCACTCCACGAGAGTTACCAGTCATACCACATGCTCACAGACACTGGGGATTATCAGTCTCTATAATTATAGTCATTTTCAAGGGTGTACATAGCCAGCGCTTTGTAGCTTTGAATTGCATTTCCCAATTCAAAGCAACGTTAAGCATCTGTCCTTGCCCTTCACTGTAACCCAAGTAGTTTCCATGGTGAAATGTTTGTTCACATCACTTGTTCATTTGTTATTGGCCCGTTTTTCTTCTTCTTTCTGTTATGTGAGTTCTTTATGTATGATGATAAAAGTGCTTTTTATGTTTGCAAATACTTCTGTTTCAAGTTTACATTTTGATGTAATATTTTTATTAATTCTTTGAGAATCTCTTTCTCACATACACACATACACACACTGTAAAATACACATATACTGTATTTTAATCATATTCCTCCCCATTCCTCCCTATAACTCCTCCCAGACTCACCTCACTACTCAACCTTCCTCCCAATTTCATGTGCTCTTTTTTAGCTTAAATAATGTTATGTCATTACCCCTCCTCCCTCCAACTCCTTTCACATCTTCCTTTATCTCTGTTCAAATTTATGACTTTCTTTGTATTGTTTTAGATATATGCTTGTTATATATTTAACATTATTTATGTATACAGATAAGTAAATACAACCTGATGAATATATACATATACATATACATGTATATATATATATATGCTCATCTACTTCTTATTGGATAACTAACTAGGGAGCTCACCCCAGAGGAAGGCTATTTTTTCCCTCTTACAGTGAGTTGTTAGTTGCCTGTAGCTTTTGGTCTAGTAGTAAGGCCACATGAGATTTCCCCCTTTTCCATATATATGTATATATGTATACATGTGTATATGTGTATATGTGTATTTGTATGTGTATATGTATATGTATTGTCCAGGTCTTGTTTAGGCCAACATATTGCTAAGGTTTCATGGGTATAGCTTCTCTGTCATCTCTAGGAGACACAGATTCCCAGCAGACTTGCTAGTCCTTTTGCACTTACAATCTTTCTTCAGCCTCTTTCATCATTTTCCCTGAGCTTTAAGTGTGGGGATTGGATTTGCAATTTTTATCAATTGAGCCTGAGCACCCCACAATTGAGTGTTCTCTGCCTTTTGACCAGTTATAGATTTCTATAATGGCCTCCCACTACTCCAAAGAGAGGAGCGGCTAAAGAATATTCCATTGTGTGTATGCACCATATCTTCATTATCCATTCATCAGCTCAGTGGCATTTGGGTTATTTCCATTTCCTTGCCATTGGGAATAGGGGGCTATGAGCACATCTCATCAAGTATCTATGTGGTAGGTGTTGAGTCCTTGGGACGTATGCCTACAAGTGGTATAGCTGGGTCATCATATCATATGGTAGATTTATTTTTAGCTTCTTGAGAATTCTCCACACTGGTTTTCAGGTTGTAACACTAGTTTGTAATCCCACCAAAAGTGAATGATTGTCCCCCATCCCCCACCATCCTTGCCAGGCTTTGTTGCTGGTTATTTGATTAATCTTAGCCATTCTGGCTTGGGTAGGTTGAAATCTCAAAGTTGTTTTTACTTACATTTTCCAACTTCGTTAAGAATGACAAAGACTTCTGAGATATATCTTAGCCATTTTTATTTCTTCTTTTAAGAACTCTCTGTCCTTTAAGTCCATTTTGGGCTGCCCATATATACTCATGGGTGTGGTATCATCCACTAGCACTGGATGGCCTACGAGAGGCCACACTCTTAAAGAAAACTGACTCTCTTTCCCTGAAAGCATCAACTATCAATAGCTTCTTGGTAAGGGGTAGGGCTATTAAGCCCTTTCCCCCTCCATGCTAGAACACTGAGCAGCTTGATCTTGCATAGGTCTTATCTAGGCAACCAAAACTGCCATATGTCCATGAGTATACTGGTCCCATAATGTCTAAAAGACACTATTTTTACTCAAATCCTTCTAATGTGGCCCTTCCTAGATAATACCTCACTTCAACACCCATCTCTCTGACACATTAAGACCATTATCTTGGTCCTCTTTTCCTCAACAGTGACCTGGTGACTCTAAGCAATGAGCTGATGCAACAGCCCTAAATACTTTATTCATTTCTCTCTTGGTTGTCACAGTTCTTCACTGCCTTATAGTCATGTGGACAATAGCTATTTTATTGTATTTTAGTAGTTAAGCTCTCAAGCATGAAAGGGAAGGTCTACAAGCCATGGCAAGTTGGTCTCATTTTACAGGAAGGAAGCACACATTCAACAGGCCCTATATAACTGTAGTCCCTGGGGGAAAAAACCTACAACGTCTGCAGGATTCCTCAGTTACCAGCTCAGAAATGGTGTCAGAATTCCTAGAGCTGGTTGGACTTGGAGAGACAGAACTCTCTTCCAGACTTTCCCAACATCAATGTATGATGCAGAATGTTAAAATGCGTCTGAGACAGAGAATATTTTTAAATGACTCTCAAGAATCCTTGTGTCAGGATGCTTGTGAAACCAAATGGACTATCATGTGTCATTTAAGCATGGAAATCACTACATCTAGTAAATCATTTGGTACTTCAAATTAATGGAGTTAATAACTGTTACATGATCAGAAGGAGGGGGTGGTTCTTGAGGACTGTTTCTTTCAGCTTGATTAATCAGCAGTGTTTGCTCCTACTGCATAAAACACCCATCAGGATATTTTTAGAGTATTTTACAGTAGATCAGACTTATCCCCCATCCTGCATGGAAATTCATATATTCATCTCAAAGTTTCTGGTACCACAGAATAGCTTTGATCTTATTAAAACTATGTCTTCCTTCCTCACTTTCTAGACTCTAAAGTTACCCCATTTTGACATGTCACAGTATCTCGTAAACATTTTACTTTCTCATTTGCATTATTATGTCAACCTGTTTTGGATGTTGCAAATTAGTAAACTACAAAATTATGCTGGATGCTGATACGGTTTATATGATTTTTTTTTCTCTTGAAAATTATGAGCCATTTTTCTGTAATACAGCCACTGGGAACTGAGAAGTATCTGCCACCTCACTTGGTGTATACAGACCTCCTCTGTTCTGATCCCCAACTCCCTCTTAAGTGGTTTTTGTTTTCTCTCTTCTGATTTGTACTCTGTTCCTTTATTAGCCATTAGTTTATGATTCTTAGCTAAGTTACAATGTGCATCTGTCTGGATTTTACAAGTTAAGCTCTGAATTGGCCTCATGTCTATTTCTCATGTCTTGGGAGATGCATTCTCTTTTAGTTCCCCACATCTTGCCCAGGCAAACATTCTCAGAGAGTTATGAAGGACTGGTGAAAATGAAATCTGTGAATATTACTAATTTCATGTTTTAAAGACATTAGTATTAGTGAAAAAGTTGGTTGCATATGTGAAGTAATCCATTCTATATTTCCTAGAAAGAAAGACTGATTTTTTTTTTAATAGTTTGGCCCTAGGAATCAAATCCAGAACCTCATACTTACAAAACAGGAACTTCACCAACCAAGATGTGTCCCAGATTTAGCAAAACAATTATCTTAAGTAGGTTTCTGATGCTGCTTTGAGTCATCGGAGGCTAGATCATCATTCTGAAATAAGCATTCCCCATTCCTTTACATGCACACTGCCCACTTTACCAGGCCTTTATTCTTGTTTTTATTCAAATAAGTGGAACACAAGCTTGAGGGGGAGTTATACCATAAGATCTTTAAGTCTTTTCAATTTTTCAAATATTTTAACATTTATTTTCTAGCAGTCAGCATAATTTTTCTTTTGGCATTGCCAAACAGATATTTTAAAGAAAGAGTCAAATTAGGCCTTTCAAAACCAGCTATGTTATCAGCAGAGGAAAATGTAGCATTGTATCCCTGCAGACTTTAGAGTAAGTGTGGGTTTTTCTGGGCCCACTATAGGAAAATTAGAGATCTGCATAGAAGACGCAAGTAAATGCCGAATTCACCCACTGAACCTATCCATATCCCCTCATATTTATATATAAATATAACCTCTTCATATCTATAACTATTTCAGCATAGTACCACACAATAATTGGAAAATTAAACTTTCTTTTTCTTTTGGGATCTTTTTATTCCAACAGAAATGTAATTTTAGTTTGAATTTGTAACCTAGTAATTAAAACACCAAAGACACATCAGGACCAAACTTGAACTCTATCATTTCATAGCTGTGTGTTAGTTGAGGAGTATGGCATGGAGCTTAAGACACAGTCTAAGAGGAAAGTTTTCATGCTGAGCATCTCTAAAGCCTTAGTGAGATGGGAGCCAGTTAGTGGATTCTTTCTTCCTGTTTGCAGAATGGTAACTCTTGACTGTATTTTCCAGAAGGAAGTGCAAGTCAACTGCTATCATCCACAAACCACAACAGCTGATCTTCAGTGGCATCCATTCAATGAATGGCTAGGTTCCTTCTATCATGTGGCTCCATCTTCTCCATCCAGGCTTGCAGGGGGTGGGGGACACACAGGGAGCCTGGAAAAGATGCATCTGCTTTCTAAGTCTTCAGTCCCAAAATGAAGCTAGTTTTTTTATGATCATGTGGATTATGGCCATATCTAATTTCAATAAATAAATGTAATAAATAGCTTTGGTAAAGTTTGTAACAGCCTGTTGCAAATTTTATTTGAAATTGACAGTGACTATTCTACTTAAGAAAATAATTAAGAATGATGTATATCCTGAACATTGAGTGTCCTTTATGAGCTTCCTATACCTGTCTTCTCAACTCTATGTGACACTAAGCCAAAAAGTGTTCTGGCACAGTAGTGCCTTAGGTGTCATTTGTTTGGTTCTATTGTTTGCTTTCTATTTCAGTTACTCTGATCAACCGTGAGCTAGTAATTATAAATATAAAATTTCAGAAATAAGTTTTAAGTTGTACATTGTTCTGAACTACATGGTGAAGTATTATATAGCCCACCTCCATCTTTCCAGGATATAGGTTGTTTCAATTCCATCCAGAGTATCCACACTGTATATGCTACCCATCTAAGTCACTGTGAGATGCCATCTAAGTATCATGTCAACTGTCACAGTGGCACAGGGCTTGTGTTGAAGTTGCTTTCTTTAGTAATGGTCATAATAATGGACCTGAAGCTTAAGAATACCAATATTGTTCACATGTATATGCCAGAGACTTGTTGTAAAATGCTTCCTGAAGTAAAAATATGGAAATTCTCTGCTTAATCAGGAAATAAAAAGTGGGTGTTGGGGTTGCTAATATCTACAGTAAGGCCAAATAGAAAAAAAAACATAGACTACAAATAACTTTGGTACCATACACAATCTCAGGCATCTGTGGAGGTGTTGGAATATATACCCCACAGACATGAGGCAGTTACTACATTTGAATATCAATCTACATAGACCCTACCCCTATTCCTACCTATGCTAAGAAGAGAGACATCTCTTATTTTCCTAATGTGTCAATGTCATAAAAGGATTTCTCTTTGGAATTGAGGATAATGCCTCATGTGAACCTCACTGTGGGAAGATTAGGTAATAGGGGATGAGGGTAAAAAATGGGGAGAAAAATGAAAAACCCTCTTTCATAAGTAAAATTAATAAAGTTTTAGGTATATAGCTTGAGATTTTTTAAGATGTATAAGGGAAATAAAATACAGGCATCTACATCTTCTTGCAGTCAAAGCAGTGTCCCAGCAACCTTTAGAAACTTATTTCTTTCATGATAAAATGTATACATTCATTAAAATAAGACTAGACTATTCGAATGCAAAAATATAACATTATTCTGTAACACAGATATAATTTCTCTCTTATGGAAGTGAACATCCCAATCCAGTGTGGACAGCCCAACCCTATAAAGTATAGTTAGGTAACATGTTCCTGGCAACAATTCTTTTGCTGTACACCAAGAAAGTATCTCAGAGAATGGTTGGTAGTCCTTGTCGTGACACCTATTCAGTAAAACAGTGGAAGTGGCAGTCATAAATTTTGCCAGGCAAAAGAGAAGTGTAGTTAAGTTTTAAACTTTGCTATTATTTTGATGATGTTGATGGAAAAAGCATCCAAGAGCTGTAACTACATGGCCTTCAATCACACTTTAACATCCTTAAAACAGAAGGACTTGTATTGTATTTTATTTATGAGATAGGATTTCTCCATATAGTATTGTCTGTCCTGGAATTCACTATGTAGACCACAGTGGCCTTGCACTCACAGAGATTCTCCTACCTCTGCTGCCCCTCCTGTGTGGTGGGCTTAATGCCATGCACCATATTCATATGTATCTAAGTATGGTTAAGATGTTTTGTATAATTTTCTCTGAAGAGGATTTGGGAGCAAGAAATTTACTGTCCATCAAACGTAGGCTGAGTTTAGGTTTTGTTTTTCTGCTCCTGGCTGCCTTGTATATTTGTAAATACGGTAGCAATAGGCAGGAAGTTGGTAAGAAAGTTTCCTGTATTATTTATCGAAAGGGTTCTGCCTCTGTTAAATCTATTCTGGCTCAGCCTGCAAGACATCTTAATTTAATTCTAGGCAAAAATCTTTGATTTTCATTATATTTGACTCATGTAAGGTAATTCTTAGAATTTTTTTTTTATTAAATGGTGTTGAGTTGGAAATTCTGATTTCAAGGGATGGGAGGGGGGAATCCAAACAACTGCCCTTGTCTGCATTGCCTATATTACTCACTAAAAATGATACAGCTTTTTGTTTGAAACTACCTTTGTTCTCTGTTTGTTCCAGCCACCGTTTTCCTGGAATTCTGGAAGAGACGCCGAGCGGTGATTGCTTATGACTGGGATCTGATTGACTGGGAAGAAGAGGAGGTCTGTGTCAGTCACTTACCTCAGAGTGTCACTTATCTGAGAGTATCTTATATCACAGGACATGTCTGTGTCACTTATGTCACAGAATCTCATATCACAGGCCATGCCTGCATCTCTTACCTCAGAGTGTCATCTTATAGCACAGGCCACCAAAAACTATAGCCCTTGAGTTGTCACCCTGCACTGGATAACAGAAGTCAGATTATCCAGAATGCATTTTCAATACCTGTCTTTGAAAGGAGTTTTAAGTTGGGTAAGGAAGATGTGGGCAACATGCTGATAACCCTAGCATCTGGGAAGTTGGGGCAGGAGGACCTCAAGTCAAGGCCAGCCTGAGTTACATAATGAAGCTTTACCATGGGGAGCAGGGAGGATGAGGAAGTTTCGTGATGTTTGGCAATACTCTGTCAAACCCCTGTGCTCAAGCTCCATTCTGACACACTAGTGAATTAAAGTTCCATGAATCACAAGATGTTCCTCTAATAGGTAGGATTGGGGGGACAATCCTTCCCTACCATTCATTCTCTGTACCTTAGTAGAAGGCAGTTGTTTATCTACTATCAGTAAGCACATGAAACACCCTTCTTAGAGAATTACTATAGAAACTGTTCCTGTGAGCCAGGACCCACAGCAGCCCCCAGATATGCACAAGGTCAGAACTGCATCCAGGGCTAAATGCTAAGGAGAAGCCATTCCAGGTAGCTTCATTGGTAGTGTGCATACATGTGAGGTCTGCTGTAGACCAAGTGCCAAAGAGGACAAGCTCAGTCCTTTGAAATCTACTTAGTTGGCACTATTCCCAACCACTTTTGGACCCATTCCCCCTTCTAGGTCAACATATTATCTGCTTTCCTAACTTGTGCCCAATTCTGATTGTCTTTTCTTGACCCATTTGTTCATGCAAGGCTTGGTTACACATCCTTCTATCGGACCCTACTTATTCTGGCCCTCAACCATCTTTCCTTACCCTTATGTTCTCTTACCTTTCATAAGTCTCCAAACATAAGAACCTTGCTAGGCCAGGGAATCACATAAACTAAAAACATACAACCTTTTTACATATTCTGTAGGCATTTTCTTTCCTAGAAAGACGTGTGTGTGTGTGTGTGTGTGTGTGTGTGTGTGTGTGTGTGTATGTTTCATTATATTATCATGAGTCTTTTAGAAACATATATTATGAGAATGTTGGCTCCATGATTGGCTTGACAAGGGAGAGCATTTTGACAGGTTTTCTTCTTCTTTCTTTCTTTCTTTCTTTCTTTCTTTCTTTCTTTCTTTCTTTCTTTATTTATTTTTATTGGATATTTTATTTACATTTCAGATGTTCTCCCCTTACCCATTCCCGCCTCCTGCCCAGGAATCCCCTATCCCATCCCCTCTCCTGCTTCTATAAGGATGTGCCCCTGCTTACCCCCCCACTCCCACCTCCCCACCCTCGAAATCCCACACACACTGCATCCAGCATTCATGGGACCAAGGATCTCCTCTCCCACCTATACCTGACAGGACCATCCTCCCTTGCATATATAGCTGGAGCCATGGGTCCCTCCCTAAGTGCTCCCAGACTGGTGGTTTAGACACTGGGGGCTCTGGTTGGTTGATATTGTTGCTCTCCTCATGGGGCCGCAAACCCTTTCAGCTCCTTCAGTCTTCACTCTAACTCCTCCATTGGGAACCCCATGATCAGTTCAATGGTTAGCTGTGAGCGTCTGCCTCTGAATATGTCAGATTCTGGCAGACCTCTAAGGAGACAGCTATGTCAGGTTCCTGTCAGCATGCACTTCCTGACATACACATCAGCTTCTGACTTTGGTGACTGCACATGGAATGGATACCCAGGTGGAATGGTCTGCAGACGGCCCCTCCTTCAGTTTCTGTCTGACACTTTGTCTCCATACTTGCTCCCTTGAATATTTTGTTACTCCTTCTAAGAAGGACCGAAGCACCCCACTTGATCTTCCTTCTTCATGAGCTTTATGTGGTCTGTGAGTTGAATCTTAGGTATTTCAAGCTTCTGGGCTAAAATCCAATAATCAGTGAGTGAACACCATGTGTGTTCTTTTGTGATTGGGTTACCTCACTCAGGATGATACTTTCTAGTTCCATCCATTTACCTAAGAATTTCTCGAATTCCTTGTTTTTAATAGCTGAGTAGTATTCCATTGTATAAATGTACCACTTTTTTTGTATCCATTCCTCTGTTGAAGAACATCTGGGTTCTTTCCAGCTTATGGCTATCATAAATAAAGCTGCTATGAACATAGTGGAACATATGTCCTTGTTATATGTTAGAACATCTTCTGAGTATATGCTCAGGAATGGTATAGCTAGGTCCTCAGGTAATGATATGTCCAATTTTCTGAGGAACTGCCAGACTGTTTTCCAGAGTGGTTGTACCATCTTGCAATCCCACCAACAATGAAAGAGTGTTCCTCTTTCTCCACATCCTCCTCAGCATCTGCTATCAACTGAGTTTTTGATCTTAGCCATTCTGACTGGTGTGAAGTGGAACCTCAGGGTTGTTTTGATTTGCATTTCCCTGATGACTAAGGATAGTGAACATTTCTTTAGATGCCTCTCAGACATTGGATTTTCCTCAGTTGAGAATTCTTTGTTTAGCTCTATAACCCCATTTAATAGGATTATTTGGTTGTCTAGAGTCTAATTTCTTGAGTTATTTGTATATATTGGATATTAGTCCTCTTATCAGATGTGGGATTGGTAAAGATCTTTTCCCAATCTGTTGGTTGCCATTTTGTCCTATTGACAGTGTCCTTTGCCTTACAGAAACTTTGCAATTTTATGAGTCCCATTTGTCAATTCTTGATCTTAGAGCATAAGCCATTGGTGTTCTGTTCAGGAACTTTTACCCTGTGCCTAGGTATTTGAGGGTGGGTCTTCCCCACCTTCTATTCTATTAGTTTCAGTGTATCTGGTTTTATGTCCTTTATCCACTTGGACTTCAGCTTTGTACAAGGAGATAAGAATGAATCAATTTGCATTCTTCTACATGTTGTCCTCCAGTTGAACCAGCACCATTTGTTGAAAATGCTATCCTTTTTCCACTGGATGGTTTTAGCTCCTTTGTCAAAGATCAACTGACCATAGGTATGTGGGTTCATTTCTGGGTCTTCAATTCTATTCCACTGATCTTCCTGTCTCTGTACCAATGCCATGCAGTTTTTATCACTATTGCTCTGTAGTACAGCTTGAGGTCAGGGATGGTGATTCTTCCAGAAGTTCTTTTATTGTTGAGAATAGTTTCCACTATCCTGGGGTTTTTGTTATTCCAAATAAATTTGAGAATTTCTCTTTCTAACTCTGTGAAGGATTGAGTTTGTATTTTAATGGGGGATTGCATTGAATCTGTAGATTGCTTTTGGCAAGATAGCCATTTCTACTATATTAATCTTGCGATCCATGAGCATGGGAGATCTTTCCATTTTCTGAGATCTTCTTCAATTTCTTTCTTCAGAGACTTGAAGTTCTTGTCGTACAGGTCTTTCACTTGCTTGGTTAAATTCACACCAAGGTATTTTATATTATTTGTGACTATTGTGATAGGTGTCATTTCCCTAATTTCTTTTTCAGCCTGTTTATCTTTCACATAGAGGAAGGCTACTGATTTGTTTGAGTTGATTTTATAACCAGCCACTTTGCTGAAGTTGTTTATCAGGTTTAGGAGTTCTCTGGTGGAAGTTCTGGGGTCACTTAAGTATACTATCATATCATCTACAAATAGTGATATTTTGACTTCTTCCTTTCCTATTTGTATTCTTTTGACTTCTTTTTGATGTCTGATTGCCCTGGCTAGGACTTCCAGTACTATATTGAATAGGTAGGGGGAGAGTGGGCAGCCTTGTCTAGTCCCTGATCTTAGTGGGATTGCTTCAAGTTTCTCTCCATTTAGTTTGATGCTGGCTGCTGGTTTGCTGTATATTGCTTTAGCTATGTTTAGGTATGGGCCTTGAATTCCTGATCTTTCCAAGACTTTTATCATGAAGGGATGTTGAATTTTGTCAAATGCTTTCTCAGCATCTAGTGAAATTATCATGTGTTTTTTTCCTTTGAGTTTGTTTATATAGTGGATTACATTGATGAATTTCTGAATATTGAACCATCCCTGCATTCCTGGGATAAAGGCCACTTGATCATGATGGATGATTGTTTTGATGTGTTCTTGGATTTGGTTTGCTAGAATTTTATTGAGTATTTTTGCATCGATATTCATAAGGGAGATTGGTCTGAAGTTCTCTTTCTTTGTTGTGTCTTTGTGAGGTATAGGTATGAGTGTGATTGTAGCTTCATAGAATGAATTGGGTCGTTCCTTCTGTTTCTATTTTGTGGAATAGTTTGAAGAGAATTGGTATTAGGTCTTCCTTGAAGGTCTGATAGAATTCTGCACTAAAACCATCTGGTCCTGGGATTTTTTTTTTTTTTTTTGGTGTGGAGACTTTTAATGACTGCTGCTATTTCTTTAGGGGTTATGGGACAGTTTAGATGGTTTATTTGCTCCTGATTTAACTTTGATACCCAGTATCAGTCTAGAAAATTGTCCATTTCATCCAGATTTTCCAGGTTTGGGTTTTTTTGTTTGTTTGTTTGTTTGTTTGTTTGTTTTTTAGTATAGGCCTTTGTAGTAGGATCTGATGATTTTTTGAACTTCCTCAGTTTCTGTTGTTATGTCTTCCTTTTCAGTTCTGATTTTATTAATTTGGATACTGTCTCTGTGCCTTCTGGTTAATCTGGCTAAGGGTTTATCTATCTTGCTGATTTTCTCAAAGAACCAACTCCTGGTTTTGTTGATATTTTGTATAGTCCTTTCTGTTTCTACTCAGTTGATTTCAGCCCTGAGCTTGATTATTTCCTGATGTCTATTCCTCTTGGGTGTATTTGCTTCTTTTTGTTCTAGAGCTTTCAGGTGTGCTGTCAAGTTGTTAATGTTATGCTCTCTCCAATTTCTTTTTGTAGGCACTTAGAGCTGTGAGTTTTCCTCTTAGCACTGCATTCATGGAGTCCCACAAGTTTTGGTATGATGTGTCCCCATTTTCATTAAATTCTAAAAAGTCTTTTATTTCTTTCTTTATTTCTTCCTTGACTAAGTCATCATTGAGTAGAGCACTGTTCAGTTTCCACATACATGTGAGTTTTCCATTGGTTTCGTCATTATTAAAGACCAGCCTTAGTCTGTGGTGATCTCATAGGATGCAAGGGATTATTTCAATCTTTTTGTATCTGTTGAGGCCTGTTTTGTGACCAATTATATGGTCTATTTTGGAGAAGGTACCATGAGGTGCTGAAAAAAAGGTATATTCTTTTGTTTTAGGATGAAATGTTCTGTAGATATCTGTTAAATCCATTTGGTTCATAACTTCTGTTAATTTCAATGTGTCTTTGTTTAGTTTCTGTTTCCATGGTCTGTCCATTGCAAAGAACTGGGTGTTAAAATCCCACACTATTATTGTGTGAGGTGCAATGTGTGCTTTGAGATTTAATAAAGTTTCTTTTATGTATATGGGTGCCCTTGCATTTGGAGCATATATGTTCAGAATTGAGAGTTCATCTTGGTAGATTTTTCCTTTGATGAGTATGAAGTGTCCTTCCTTATCTTTTTTGATTACTTTAGGTTGAAAGTCAATTTTATTTGATATTAGAATGGCTACTCCAGCTTGTTTCTTGGGACCATTTGCTTGGAAAATTGTTTTTCATCCTTTTATTCTGAGGTAGTGTCTGTCTTTGTCACTGAGGTGCATTTCCTGAATGCAGCAAAATTCTGGGTCCTGTTTATGTATCCAATCTGATAGTCTATGTCTTTTTATTGGAGAATTGAGACCATTGATGTTAAGAGATGTTAAGGAAAAATGACTGTTGCTTCCTGTTATTTTTGTTATTAGAGGTGGAATTATGTTTATGTAGCTATCTTCTTTGGGAGTTGTTGGAAGATTACTTTCTTGCTTTTTCTAGGTTGTAGTTTCCTTCCTTGTGTTGGCGTTTTCCATCAATTATCCTTTGAAGTGCTGGGTTTGTGGGAAGATATTGTGCAAATTTGATTTTTTCATGGAATATCTTGGTTTCTCCATCTATAGTGATTGATAATTTTGCTAGGTATAGTAGTCTGGGCTGGCATTTGTGTTCCCTTTGGGCCTGTATGATATCAGTCTAGGATCTTCTGGCTTTTATAGTCTCTGGAGAGAAGTGTGGTGTAATTCTTATAGGTCTGCCTTTATATGTTACTTGACCTTTTTCCCTTACTGCTTTTAGTATTTTTTCTTTATTTTGTGCATTTGATGTTTTGATTATTATGTGACAGGAGGTATTTCTTTTCTGGTCTAGTCTGTTTGGCGTTCTGTAGGCTTCTTGTATGTTTATGGGCATCCCATTCTTTAGGTTAGGAAAGTTTTCCTCTATAATTTTGTTGAAGATATTTACTGGCCCTTTAAGTTGGGAATCTTCACTCTCATCTATACCTATTATCCCTAGGTTTGGTCTTCTCATTGTGTCTTGAATTTCCTGGATGTTTTGGGTTAGGAGCTTTTTACATTTTGCATTTTCTTTGACAGTTGTGTCAATATTTTCCATGGTATCTTCTGCACATGAGATTCTCTTCTGTCTCTTGTATTCTGTTGGTGATGCTTGCATCTATGACTCCTGATCTCTTTCCTAGTTTTTCTCTCTCTAGGGTAGTCTCCCTTTGAGATTTCTTTATTGTTTCTATTTCCTTTTTTAGATCCTGGATGGTTTTGTTCAATTCCTTCACCTGCTTGGTTGTATTTTCTTGAAATTCTTTAAGGGATTTTTGTGTTTCCTCTTTAAGGGCTTCTACCTGTTTACCTGTGTTTTCCTGTACTTCTTTAAGGGAGTTACTTATATCCTTCTTAAAATCCTCTATCATCATCATGAGAAGTGATTTTAGTTCTGAATCCTTCATTTCCTGTGTGTTGGGTGTCCAGGGCTTGCTATGGTGAGAGAACTGTGTTCTGATGATGCCAAGTAACTTTGGTTTCTGTTGCTTGTGTTCTTGCGCTTGCCTTTTGCCATCTGATTAACTCTTGTGTTACCTATGCTCACTGTGTCTGACTGGAGTCTTTCCAGTTATCTTGCTGTGTCAGAACTCCTCAGAGTCCAGATGTCTCTGTGTTCCTATGATCCTAAGCTTCTGGGTGAAAGAACTCCTGGGATTCAGGCCGCCTCTGGGATCCTGAAATCCTGCTGCTCTGAGTGCAGCAGCTCCTCTAGGTTGGCTCAGGATAAAGTGTCTCCACAGGAGCAGACCAGCTAGGTGTCTGCCCTAGCCAAAAGGACCAGGCTCGGGGCAGAAGGGAAGTACTATTCCAGAGGGGCGGGGCTTGGGTGGCTGATGGTTCCTGAACACCCCTGGCTCCCAGTTGTAACTTTGGAACATGTGGCAGTGGTGAGGGTTCTTACTCACTGCTCTCAGTGCAGTGGCTCCTCTAGGATGGCTCAGGATAAGGTGTTTCCACAGGAGCAGACCAGCTCAGTGTCTGCCCCAGCCAAAAGCGACAGGTTTTCTTCTTATTCCCACAGAAGTGCAGGGATCATTTATTTTTTGGCTGAGGTTTTTTGGAGTTTTTTCATGATTTGTTTGATTGATTTGTTTTTTTGTGTGTATGTGTGAGTGTGTGTGTTTTGTCTAGTTAAGATGGACTTAAGATGAGGAATTTTCATACATGACATTAGAATCAGTGATTATTATTCTGAAAAGCATTCACTCTTACATTTCGTAAACATTCTTCTGAGAATGGTTTTCTGGGTTTGGAGGCATTGTCTATGCCAACAGGGAGTTCATGGGTAGCAGCCCTTACATCTGTATCCTGAGAAACTGAGAGTTTCCCAAGGAAACAGAAGAGCCAGTATCTCTGTGTATCCTCAAATTACACTGCCTGGAATAGAGTAAAAGAAGCCAAGCACATTTGGAACTGTGTCTCCCTACAGAGCTGGCTAGTCTAAAGCTAGGACTGTTCTCCATTCTCCAGAATTCTCTTCTGTCTCCAATACCTTCTGTCTCCATCAGAGCACTCTGTCAACATGGACTTAATCTCCAGCCTACCCAGCTTTGCTCATTTTCCATCCTTTTCCAGTTCGCTCAAGTAGAGCATGTTCTTAATTAACCAGAAGCACTCTAGTGTGTTCTCTTGCTTGATTATCTTTCCTAATCCCATAATTGCCTTTGAGTTGCCAAGTAGTCACCCTGGGATAAGGCTCAGCGAAACAAAACAAAAACCTCAGCTTGGCTTGAGATCGAAGGAGCCATACACAGCAGCATTTGGAAGGCATTTAGACAATTAAGAATGCATTTAGTGTCTATTGGTTAATGGTGAACAGCTCTCAAAAGGGTGTATTAAAATATAAATTCACCAGGGATTTTAGTTACCTAAACCTAGACACACAAAAACTAAAACTAGGGCTGGAGAGATGGCTCAGGGGTGAACAGCACTGGATGCTCTGCCAGAGGACTCAGGTTTGATTTCCAGCACCAGTTCACAACTGCCTGTAATTTGAGTTCCAGGGAATCTGACACCTTCACACAGACATACATGCAGACAGAGAAGAACACCAATGTACACAAAATAAAAATAAATAAATCATTCAAAAAACTATTTTAGGTTTAAAAAAGAAAATTAAGAATGGTACTTTGTAAATCATAAAATAGATTTTGAGCATTTGTCTATTCAAAAGACTTCTTTGTGCAACTGTCCATCTCCTTCCCTGGTAATAGACATGACAATTTCTTAGCTGTTCTAAAACGCTAGGTATAGGACAGATGGTCAGTTTGAAGTATCACTGCTTCTTCAGGCAGAGTTTAGTATGGTAACAGAAAAATATAACTGTTAGTCTAAGTTACATCAATTTTGATGATAATGAATGTTGATCGCCAAAGTAATGGTTATTCTTCAAGTGATCAATTTCCAAATATTTAAGCCTGTGTCTCCAAGCCTACCTCATTGACTGGCTGATTGGTGTGGAAGCTATGGATTCCATTTTATAATGGGATAAGAAGAATCTTTCTTATTGTACATCTCCAGCACATAAGGGTGTACCTGCTTGTCTTTCAGGAAGAGATACGGCCGCAGTTTGAAGCCAAGTATTCCAAGAAAGAGCGGATGAATCCCATTTCGGGAAAGCCAGAACCTTATCAAGCATTTACGGATAAATGCAGCAGACTTATCGTTTCTGGATCAGGAATATTCTTCATGGTTTGAAACTTTTTTAAAAAATCTCTTTAGTTTTATAAGGTACAAACCCTTATGGTAGCAACAGTAATCATGATGCCAGGTTACTTGCACAGTTACTAAAACACTTTCAAATAGTACACTATTTAATTCCCATTGCTGTGTTTGCTGGTCAGAAATGGTATTGCTATTGCCATGTGACAGCCCAGGGTCTTCCCATAATCCTCCTCACCCCTCCTGCCTTGTCCCACTGTGCTCTATTGAAAGGAACAAACACTTGAGACAGTATAGGGCAAAGCTTCCACAACCCCAAGCAATCCACTCCTTTTAGCCAGTGAAGAGATATGGAGTTGAAGAGAAGCAGGTAGTAGAGAGACTCAAGCCCACAGCCTTCTTCAGGTGCCACTTGTAAGCAACTGTGTCGCGCTTTGCCTTCTACGTATACCTTTATATTTACTAGTCTACCTCTCGTATAAGATCTAGATCTAGAGATTAAGTTTTCCTGTTCTACAGACACAAACCTTGCAGATAGGAGATTGGGGCTGTAGTGAAGGCATACTATTGACTAGTAGCATAGCCATGCTCTGTCCTTTGACACTAATCCACTGGGTTACCTTAGTGTCAGATTTCTATCATGTATGACCTTCAGTGTAGACTTTGTCAACCTATCAATGGCTCTAGGATTAAGATTTTGTTTAACTCTTACTAGGTCACTATCATTCTGACTATTTAACTCTTACTAGATTACTATTATTCTGACTTTAACTCTTACTAGGTTACTATTATTCTGACCAGTCTTAGCTGAGGCTCATACTCCAGGTTTTTTGTATAATTTACACCAGAAGTGAGCAGAAAACCAAGTTTATACAAAAGCAAACTGTAAGGAAAGGAATCTATAAATCAATAGAGATTACTGTGGGAACTGAATTTGAAATCCAGCTTTAAATAATTAAATGGGTCACGGTCTCTATTAGGAATCACCAAATTAAAGTTCAAAGACTGGAATATCAGATTCTATTATTTATAGAGATATAGATGGAGGCCATAAACTATTCCCAGGTACCATGAATTTTCAATAAGAGATATTTTCAGTCTGTGTATGCATCTAATAGTAAAATATTACATGTCTATTACGTAGTTAGTTTACTCAACAACACATAGAAGGAGTATACCGATACTATCCTGCCTTCTGGGCTTTACCTTCTAATGGGGGAAACTGACAGCAATGAATCAGATTGTGTGAAGGGATAAGTGGCATCCTGAAAGAGTATGTACCTATTTAGTGCACACGCCATACTCCAGCCGCGACATGAATGGGCTGGTCCTCAGAAAACATTCAGTTCTCAATGGTTCTTGGGCTGAGAAGTAAAAAGGGATGGAGAAGTGTTTGCTGGGCCATGTGCAGGTGTGTGTGTGTGTGTATGTGTGTGTGTATGTGTACACTCCTGTACACATTGGGCAGAAGGTGAGTGCGTGGGTGTTATAGACAAAGGAAATAATCTTGAAGACAGAATGTTTAACACATTTGAAGCAAGAAGAGTTGTAGGTTGACATGGTCTCTCAGCAGATAAGGGTGCTTGTGGCCAAGTTCAACAACCTGAGTTTGATACCTGGACCCCAGATGGTGAAAGGGGAGAATTGACTTATAAGTTGTCCTCTGATCTGCATACATGTACCATGACATTCATGCCCATAAGTGCATATGTGTGCTTGTGGGTACGTGCATGTGTGTATGCCTGTACACAAACACACAAACACACACACCAAATAATAAATAAATAAATAAATAAATAAATAAATAAATAAATAAATAAATAAATATTTTTCACAAGAAAGGAAGTGCCCAGGGTCCCCAGGGAGTAGAGAGAATGGTGCCTTGTGGGTCCGTAAGGAGTCTTGCAAAACACTAAATGTCCTTACTTACATGCTAGTATACTAAGAATAGGAAACTAAATGTTGTAATCAGAAGCATGACAAGACTTCTATAATTAATATGTGTTGGTCTTATCTCCCAATCATTTCTGCTTTAAAAAAAAGTGTTACACCCTCCCATGGGCAGATCTTTAGCTTTCAAGCAGTGTGATTTCCTTCAATTTGATCAGAAAACCCAGACAGAGAAAGTATTCTCCAGGATGAAAAGTGCATTCTTGTGGGGACAGTCTGGAAGCAGTCATACCACCACTGGATTTTTTTCATTTTATCAGAATGAAAATCTGCTTCCTGAATCCTGGCCTTACAGTCTCATTGGGTTTGTTCCATCTTCCTTCCAGATCTGCGTAGTGATCGCTGCCGTATTCGGGATCGTCATTTACCGGGTGGTGACTGTGAGCACTTTCGCCGCCTTTAAGTGGGCATTAATCAGGAATAACTCTCAGGTTGCAACCACAGGGACTGCAGTATGCATCAACTTTTGTATCATTATGCTGCTGAACGTGGTAAGTGAGACACAAGCCAAAGGGGTCGTGGGCTGCTGTGATGTTTTTCTTCTGTTTTTAAGGAGACAGTCAAGGAAGAGGGTCTGTGATGAAGCACTGGTAACCTGACCCGTTGGTCTGGGTATTTAAAAAACTTGATTCAGATTTAGGCTCTAGGACTCTCTGCACAAGGCAGAGACCTCTCCGGACCTTGTTACCCTTGTTTAGTCCATAAGACAACACTGATTTTTCCATCGGTGAAATTTAAGAATACATTTAGAAAATCCAGCTCAGAAGCTATAATGTGGATGTAGCCCATCAGTGTTGGCACCCATCCTTCTTCATTCAGAGTAAGGGAGAGCAGACAGTATCCCAAAGAATCCTTTGTGATAGTCACATAAGGGAAAGGTCAGAGTGATATACGATGTTCTGGTGAGTTTGAACTTCTTGCCATCACATATATCAAGGCCGATCTCTCCTCTGAACCTCAGATTTACATGTGAAACCACATACTAGGCAATCTTCAATGCTTTTATTATACTTGCTTATGTATTTATGTATGTGTGGACACATGCATGCACATGCAGAATACAGTATGCATGTGGAAATCAGTGGACCACTTTGAAGAGTTGGTTATTTTCTTCCACCATGCGGGAACTAGGGACATGTCTAAGGTAATTAGGCTTGGATATAAGTGCCTTTACCTGCTAAGCTAACTTGCAAGGCCCTGCCTTCTCCATTCTTCTTTCAAATACATCTCCCCATCTTCCCTTAAGGATCAGTTCCCCCCATAGCCTCCCTCTTAGCTGTTCAAACTAAAATAAAGCTAGCATTATCCTTCATACATCTATCTCCCATGACATCCACATGTACCTACGCTAGGTATGGTGTTACCTATCTGTAGTTTTAGCACTGACAAGGCTGAGACATGAAAGTCAAAGTTCAAAGGCAGAATGCAACCACTTTTCACACATCCATGGAGCCAGCATCTCTTACCTGGTTATCTCTGTGGCTTTGTAACTAGTCACCTAGCCTCCAGGTCAGCTCACTTCAATCTTGGCTCCATGCTGAAACCACATGATGCATGCAGGTCAACCATGTAGTTCCTCTGAGGGTTTATGGGTCCATGGCTTTCCTCTTGCTCAAAGGAAAAATTCGTGTGTTTGTATTTTCCTGCTGTTAGCTCTCCCCAGAACACACACCCTCCCACCCTTCCCTTCCCCAAGATCTGCGGACCACCCCATCTCACCTTTTTTGGTCTTTGTTGATGTGTTATTTCTTTAATAAAGGCTTCCCATCACTGGCTTTCAAATTACACCTGTCCCTGCCCTCTAACAATCCCTTGCCTCCATGTCTGTTTTATTTTTCGCTGTGCTATTTGTTTCTCAGCCTCTGTTATACTCCTGACTTTATTTACTATCTTATCTTCTCCACAGTACGTAGGTCCATTAAGAGCATGGGTCTTTCTCTCTTTGGCTTATTTTTACTGTAGTAATGCCCTTGTGTTGAGAGCAGCACATGGCACATTGCTGACATTCAGTAAATTATTGTCATTTGTACGACATAAAAGTAATAGCTAATAAGGGTAAGGTTTGAGGTCAGATGGACATTAAAATACTGACCTTCGAGGTTTATAGTAGGAAATAGTCAAGGTAATGTGCTGAGCACTGTCAGGCATGAATTAGATGTCCAAGCAATTTTTGTTCTGATCATGCTCATGTGAATGGTATCTTAAGTATGACTCTGCATGCTGAAATGATAACACCTTTAGAAATGGACTAGGACTTTCTGAAGACCAAGGATCAGAATTCTGCTATAAGCACAGGAATCATAGGGATCACTTAAGTTGTCGTGAACAAAACAGACTTAGCAGGTGGTATTTATATGTATTTGTGTATGCACATACATGCATATATATGTATATGTGTATGTATAATCTCTAAAAATAATGAAGAGAAACAGGTTTTCAACTTCAGAATGGAGATGCTTTGGAGGAGTTCAAGGAAGAGTATCAGGAAGGGCTGGATGGAGAAAAGGGAGAGGAGAAAATGGTATGATTCTGTTTCAATTAAAAACATATATTTTAAAAATGAAAAAAGAAATCCAACCTAGTAAAGGGAGAACTCAAAAAACAAAAACAAAAACAAAAAAAAACTAAGTTCTGTAACCAACAAACCCTGTGTAATTCCCAAGAGAATTCAATCTACCCAATAATAAATAACTTTGACTATGATTACTAAAGTGAACTAGGAATCACTGAGCTAATGAAATACAGACTACTTGTTGCTCATATTTTTTTTATTTTCTAATAGCTTTTTTCTTTTTTATTGGATATTTTATTTACATTTCAGATGTAATCCCCTTTCCCCATTTCCCCCGCCCCCAGGAACCCCCATCCCATCCCCCCTCCTCCTGCTTCTATGAGGATATGCCCCCACCCACCCGCCCACTCCCAACTCCCCACCCATAATTTCCCCCACACTAGGTGTCCAGCCTTCACCTATGCCTGACAATGTCATCCTTCATTATGTTCATAGCAGCCTTATTTATAATAGCCAGAAGCTGGGAAGAACCCAGATGTCCTTCAGCAGAGGAATGGATACAGAAAATGTGGTACATTTACACAATGGAGTATTACTCAGCTATTAAAAACAATGAATTCGAGAAATTCTTAGGCAAATGGATGGAACTAGAAAATATCATCCTGAGTGAGGTAATCACAATCACAAAAGAACACACATGGTATGCATTCACTGATAATTGGATATTAGCCCCAAAGCTGGCAATACCCAAGATACAACTCACAAACTCATGAAGCTCATGAACAAGGAAGACCAAAGTGTGGGTGCTTTGGTCCTTCTTAGAAGGAGTAACAAAATACTCATGGGAGCAAATATGGAGACAAATCATGGGACAGAAACTGAAGGAGGGGCCGTCCGGAGACTGCTCCACCTGGGTATCCATCCCTTGTGCAGTCATAATTTTAAAATCATAGGGATTTCCTATTTTAGAAAATGATGTTTCAAAATCAGAAATGGTTTTTAAAAACCAGCAATTGCTAGTTGTTTGGATTGATGACTTCACGGGCACTTCATCTCATGGAGACTGAAAATAGACTGTTTAGCCCTCCTTGCTGCCCTATGCCCTCCAGTTCAGAAGGAGGATGAGTCATAGTAACTTCACCAAACATCAGAGCTTTGAAAGTTCCTGGGTCTACGTGGGATACAATGAATGCATGCTTACTGTAGTCTTAACCAATGTCATCTTCATTTGAATGCTTATCAAAACATTTAATTTGGTTGGGGATACAGCTCAGTTATCTGAGTGTTTATCTAGCATTCACAAAGTGATCCAGTCCCTGGAACTGCATACTCTGGATGTAATGGCACCTAGCTGTAAGCCTAGCACTTGAGAGCCAGGGCCAGGACAAGTAGTTCAAGACCAGGCTCAACTACATAATGAGTTTAAAGTCAGCCTGGGCTACCACAGTGTCCTGTCTCAAAGAATAATTATTATTATTATCATTTCAGTCTAGAGATGTAACACAGTAGTGCAGTGCATATTGGACTTGCACGGGGCCCTGGGGTCTATCTCCAACATTAATGATAGTAAATAAGAATCTTATTTATACACTTCCTTAAGAAATAAAGGGCTGTGAACATTGGAGTTCTAAGTACATTATATTTGTCCCTGTGTACAGAGCAGGGGCCAATGTCAGAGCAATACTTTATGCAGCTGGAAAACAGGATCTATTTCAGGAGACAGCCAAGAAAAGATGAAGTAGCCTGATATAAAAAAGGAAAGGAAAGGGAAGGGAAGGGAAGGGAAGGGAAGGGAAGGGAAGGGAAGGAGAGGGAAGGAAAACAATAGGGTATATGAATTGAGCAAAGTATCCAGTTGCTGACATTACAAAACGCCCAGTGTGTGGTGAGAGATAAGCCATAAACGTACTGATACATTCCCTAACAAAATTTCCTCCTAACCGAAATGTCCACACACTTAGACTAAGGTGTGTTAGCCAGAGGTGTGCTAGCCTGAAAGGGATATTCCCTTTCAGGATATATTTTTTAATTTTAGGTGCGATGTGAACACTTGTGCTGTTCTGATTTCCTGGCCACTTTCAAACTAAAATAGCATAAGGTTACTAAAGTAAAAAAACAGTGGTGAGAAGAAGCAAGGACCAGCTATAGCAAGAGAAGGGAGGGAGGGAGGGAGGGAGGGAGGGAGGGAGAGAGAGAGAGAGAGAGAGAGAGAGAGAGAGAGAGAGAACATAAGAATTCATCCAGGACTCTTGCTCAGTGGCCAATTGCGCTTCCCTCCTCAGCCCTCTCTCCCTTCCCAGTACCACATTTCCACTCCTGTTGTTTGCCCCGAGGCTTCGTGAGTTCCATTATGAGAGTAGCCAAGTGTGTAATGTAGTTTGGAACCGATTTCATCAGAATATAAAGACATAATAATTTAAGTCTTTTGGAAGCAATCACAGCATGATGGATGGCCAACTAATGGCTGGAACACTGCCTTGCACAGCCAAGAGCATTGCAAAACTAAATTCTATATCGACTTCTGAAAATACTCAATTTAAGATACTTTTTGTGATCCACCAATATAGTCATTTTTTAACAGCTATCTAAATTGGTTTCAACTGCTCAAATTTTTGGCCAGTATAGGTTTACAGAATAAAAAAAATCATAATCAACATTTAGATGTTAATTATTAACACCTTTTTATTAAATCCTTGAGGGATGGATTGGTTTTTATAGTATTTGAAAATTTGTGTTATTTTAAATAACATATTCTGTTTCTGACTTTTTGCTGAATTTGCCTAATCTTTACTTAAGAAGAAAGTTTATATGTGATGCTTATTTTTAACATCTTGTGATGTGTGTTTTACTTTTGTGTAGTATATGTTTAAAATAGAATGCGTGTTGTTTTACTAAATTCTCTGAATCTAACACCCTGATGCCTCTGGATGACTAATTAACTATGGTTACTGATTTGCATTTTATTCAGTGTCTTGAGAAATAGTTTCACAAAACCAAAAACAGAACAAGAAAAAAAAGCAAAAAACAAACAAACAAACAAACAAAAAAACAGAATGGTAGTGACACACACCTTTAATCCCAGCACTCAGGAGGCAGGGGCTGGCGGATCTCTGAGTTTGAAATCAGCTTAGTCTACAGAGGGAGTTCCAGGACAGCTAGAGTTGCACAGAGTAACCCTGTCTTGAAAATCCACATAGATAGAAGATAGATAGATAGATAGATAGATAGATAGATAGATAGATAGATAGATAGATGAGAGAGAGGGAGAGAGAGAGAGAGAGAGAGAGAGAGAGAGAGAGAGAGAGAGAGAGAGAAAGTAATAATAATTTCAAAAAAGAGTGAAGGGCACAGGCATGGCATTTTTCTCTTAATCACACTGTTTCAACTCTGTTCTACTTCTCTAGTGACCAAATGGCATCTTAAAACCATACTTGCACACAAAGTAGATCAGCAAGATAGGAGAGTAAAGATTATGATAATCCTTTTTATTTATCCATCTATGAATCAGATATTTCATTGTGCTATAAAAAGCAGAAAACACAATGTTAATACAAAAATATAGTGAATCCTAAAATATTACTTAAATTAGAACAAGTTCACAAGCATTGATCAGACTGATATGTTCAATTAGAAGTATTTATAGCTATCTTATTTTGGAAATAACCTTAAAATCTGAAACCATTGTATCATTTACAGATATTAGCAATCATAATTTACAGTATCTGCCTGAAAATTGAAAAATAAAGTTATAAAATAGCTAAAGAAAAACAAAACCTATGGATAATTACCTTACATGCAATGGATTAAGATCTCTAATTAAAAGACAGTGTCAAAATAAATAACATAATGACTCATCTATGTTTCCTACAAAATATGATATTAGATATTTCATCCAAATGGGATCCAAAAAGAAGCAGAACTAGTCTTGCCCATATTAAATAAAGTGGACATTAGACTACAAGTAATAAAAAGATAAGGAATTCCATTATATAATGATAAAGGAATAAATCAAACAGGGGAAAATAATTTGTTTCAGTACATTTGGAAACTAATTTTTTCCTGATGACCTTATCAGAATAAACCATCTGTGTTTTTATTACCTCAATAGACCAATAAGAAATCAGCCATTTGTAAAAAAACAAAAAACAAAAAACAAAAAAAAAACACTCATCAAAGGGTCCCTTACTTACCAATGAGCCCCTCTCTGTAGATGTGCCTTTTCCTGATTTATAGCCAAAATCTCTTGCTTTTCTCTCTTTACCTCCTTCCCTCTTTCTCTCCATCCTTCCCTTTATCCCTCCCTTCCTCCCTCCCGCTTTCCTTCCTTCCCCCCAACCTCCGTGTGTGTGTGTGTGTGTGTGTGTGTATGTGTGTGTGTGTGTGTGTGTGTGTGGCAGGGGTGGGTGTGAATTCATTGATGCCATGGACCCTTCTCTTGTCTCTGTATACTTTTATTTTTCAAAAAGTTAATATGTATCGTGCCTTTATGTCATTGTTATTTTTTAACTGCCAGTTTTTTCAGTGTTCATACCCAGGTGGCTGGCATTATCACAAAGCTCTAGAGACCTTTGAGAAAAGTGTTTCAAATTGAACAAGGGGGTATTATGTGAAAGAGATAAAGAATAAACTGAGAACCAAAATTATACTTTTCAGGAAGGTGTTTTACCAAGTTTAATAAGCATTGACAATTACCTAATTAAACCATTTTAATGATAACATGCTTTGTAACACTAAAATAAGTTTTACTAGAGCATGCACTCTGATATCTTATTTACAGGGATTTTGTTTTTACAGTCAAAAGAATATGACTAATCTACGCCACATAGTTTCTTGCTGTAACTATACAAATGTCTTTTGACATTGGACTCCATGAGTCTGGAGTTTCTGTACACAAATGTTAACCTTATGGCTTTAGTAATTATATCTCTATATAGAAAAACTAGTTGCCTTACCAGAGCAAGTAGCCATAGCTGAATGTTTGGAGTCATGCAATCTAAGTGTTTGGTTTGGCTCTTCAGTAAGCAAAAATCCTGGGGAAGACAATTCAAAAATTAGGAACAGCGTGAATATCAATAGGTCCAAGCCTATCCCAACTATATGTAAGGGCACAATGGTCTGAAAAAGAGGTGAGACAACATGTTCGAGTCTGACACCTTCCCAAAGAGAATGCTGGCATCCTGCCCAGGGCATTTTAAACAATATGTTTTAAGTACTCCAATTTATATAATCTTAGTTTTCATATTATTCAGTCTGTTAATCTAATTTTCACTTTCATTTATCATATTTCTTTTTAGAGAAAAGAGTATTTTATTCTCTCATTCTGTATCCTCTGGAAAATCTGATAGCTATATTTTCCTGAACTACTACTACACTACACTACAGACACACACACACACAGACACACAAACACACACACACAGACACACACACACACACACTCAAACACACAGACACACACAGACACACACACAAACACACACACAAACACACACACAGACACACACACACACAGACACACAAACACACACACACACACACACACACACCATTCCCTCTGAGGGCCAGCAGTCAACCAGATAGCTAGGTGAATGAAGAATGTATTCAGTGCAGTCATGGAGAGATAAAATCGTAGGCTCTGGGAGTCTCCCAAAATGCTCGCTCAACCCAGCATGCATGGTGCTGTAATGTAGAACTCACAGCATCCCACAACAGCAAGGGACAAGAGCTCACCTTAGAAACCAACGAGAGATCCTTACATTCAGTTGTCAATTCAGGAACATAGTGAAGGATCAGACTCACTCAGGAAACTGATAATTATTGGCCTCAAGTCTCATTGCCACAGAATTAACCCCAAAACAAGAAGCAAGATTTTTTTAAAACAATAAAGGAAGCCCTTGCACCGTCCTGATTATCCCTGAAAGTGTCCTATTGCTCAGAATGTTTCCCATTGTTTGAAACATAAAGAAAAAAAGTTTTACTCCCAACTTGATTGCCTATATTCTTTATAATTATAGGCTTTAGAACATCTAGAGTTCGCTTGTTAAACATATGAATTTATTTTACAGCTCTATGAAAAAGTGGCACTCCTTCTGACAAATCTAGGTAAGTGAAGGCCTTCTTCTGCAGTCCAGGAATCCAGAAAGCTTGAAAACCTCCCTTCCAGAGTGTGCTGGGGCCCCTGTGGCCCCTGCAAGCCAGCCGCTCTCCAGTTGGTGGCGCCACACCCATGAGTTTATGGGCACTATAAGTTTAACTCAGTGGGTTGCTTTCAATAAAAGAGAACATAGAGTTGGAACAGGGAAGATGGGTGGATCTGGGAGGGCTTAGGGGGAGAAGTGACGGTGGATATGATCAAAATATATTAAATGCATATGTTACATTCTCAGTTAATAAAAATAATATTGCATTTTTAAAAGAAGGAAACGCCCCCTTTACTGAGAATTACACACGATTCTTTCCCCTCAGCAGAACAATTTAAATGTGTCTAGTAATAAGATCTTTTCTCTCTATACTTTTCAAGCTGTCGTATCCTGTATGTGTCATAAGCCACTGAAATTTAAAGTAGATATTTTCCTTTATGTACACATGGAAAATAACAACACAAAAGTAGACACGTAAGGAGTATCCAAGATCATTGAAAAAGTGTTCATTGGCTGTTGCACACATTTTAGAATTATAGGTGGGTTCCACAAGGCACAGGGACTTACCCCACTAACCCCAGTGAGGTCAAGAGGCTAAAGGAGGGTAATTTTAGTTCAAGAGTTTGAGATGTGCTGGGACTACATAGGAAAAAAAAAAGACTCCTCAAAAGTGTCAAGTGTTCAAAGTTAGTCATTTAAAATCAGGAATTTAGTCAGGGCAATGATAATTGACATGTGTACAAATACATTCATGTAAACAAAGTGTGTCTAAAAACATTTCTCTGGCCTCAGTACTTACCAGAACAATCTGATAGCCAGATATAAGCTGTACATTCCTACACTTTTTAAGTCATAGAAATACCTTCAATTTTATTATGAGATATTGGCTGTTATACAGGCAATGAGAAAATCACATACTCCCACAGGTAGCTTGTTTTAATATATTCCTGTGTATGTATAGTTTGTCTAAAGGGAAGAAACTTCAGAGTAGTTTTTGTAGACTAGTCGTCATACCACCAAATCCTTTTACTTAGTTGATGTGTCCTATGCAGAGCTGGCCAGTTTGCTCTGCCTATTTCCTTTAATGTCATTAACATCTTCCACCACTACTATGCCTTTACCAAGAATGAGATCAGCTGTGGTAGAGGGGATTGCCCATTGCCAGGCTGTGTCCAGGAACAACTGGGTAGAAGATGGCCAGCATGTCATGATTTGAGATGAATGAGTATCCAGCCAGCTAACAACCAGGGCAACCTACACTATTACTAGGAACTCAGCTTGCAGGGTGAAATCAAACCCATTGAGAAGCATTTGGTGTTTCTTCCCTCCTCAGCACCGTGACCTTGTTCTAATGCTGATGTTTCGTCATTTGAAGTCTGAGATTCTTTCTCCCCTCTTCCCTTCTCAGTTATGTGTCCAGGGAACGTTTTAAATTTAAGTCATGGAAGAGAAACTGATGGAGTGAAATGTTGAACGTGCAACTAGAGGCTTAACAGAGAAAATAAATGATATAGCCTTAAATACATTTTCGTGCTTGAGCTTAGAAGTCAGCTCTTTAGGAAGGATAGATACATCAGACGTGAGATGTTAAGTTGGGGGCTTGATCTCAGGGGCAACTGGTTCTATATTTTAGTTCCACGATATACTATCCAAAGGGCATTTGTACTATGGAAGCCAAAATCTGATGGGCTTAGAGTTGGCCTCTGACTGAGGTCACAGATGTGCACCATGGATGCTGAAACACGGGAAACATTCTACAAAAGAAGTCATTGTTTTGTTGTTTAATGGAAGATAGAACATAAGGGTTAAACCCTTATTGGTGTCAAACACGCTCACTCTCCTGGGGTTTATAGTTCCTTCACATGACATGAGATACAGGAACCAGAATCATTAGGAGTGTTACAGTGGGGTCTGAGTCTATGTACCCCCTACTCAACTGGCAGAAACTTGGTCAAAACAAAGAGATTCCAGAGATGGCTGAGAAGGAGGTACTTTCAGCCTGGCTGTCCCTGGTCCAGCCTCTCAAAATACCCTGTAACCACAGAACAGACCAGATGCTCCCTTCAGAAGTACCTGTAGTCAGTTGAGACCACACTGTTACTCAGAACGATCTTTAACCTGGAGGTCTATCTTCTGCGTGCTCTGTCCAGTAGCATGTCAGCAAGCCTGAGCCTCTAGTGCCTCCTGATGACCCTCTGACTCCGTGGAGGGGAGGGGAAAGCAGGAAGTATGAGAGGATCATGGCCAGCCTCTCAAACCCTACTCCCTTTTGCCCACAGAACAGCCTCGCACAGAATCCGAGTGGGAGAACAGCTTTACCTTGAAAATGTTTCTTTTTCAGTTTGTCAATCTGAACAGCTCCACTTTTTACATCGCGTTCTTCCTCGGAAGGTAAGAAGCACATTTCTCCGTGCCCCTCCTTCCCCCACCCCAGTCCTAGTGGGAGTAGAACACTCAGAGCTCACTGGCCAGGGCCCTCCCTGTAGGGTGATCAATGCAAAGTGTAGAAAGAGAATATCAAGCACCTCCTTTCCCTTCCCAAACTGCAAAGCCACCTCACTTCCTGGAAAACAGTCTCTCCTCGGAAGCGCCTGTACCTCTTCGGTTGTACAGATAGAGGAAAATAGTTTGTGTGTGCAAGCAATGTGTGGAAAGCTTGCGACTTCCAACTCACTTGAGTCAAGCCTGTGGGTGTCACACCTGTCTTAGTAGGTGACATAAAGAGTCATAATCTGCAGTAAGGCTGAGATCTCTGATTTCACAGAAGGACATCCCAGTAGGGACAAGAGTAGAAATGAGAAGCCAAGGCAATCTGGATTTCTGAAACCCAGAAGAGATCAAAATTTGGGAAGGATTCCCTGTTTCATGGTAATGATGCACAATACAAACCCATCCTATCTGGGGAGATGGGAAACAGGGCAAGGCCATGAGTCCAGTTTGGATGAGATGGAGGCAGAGGCCTCTCTTTTGTTGTTTAGCTACTTCAGCAGCAAGAAACTTCTCTTTTAGCTAAGTACCATGACAGTATTAAACCAACACTGCCAATATCTACAAAGATCAAATGTGGGTGAACGCAGGAATGTGACTGCTACTTACACAGGCCGGGGCACTTGATGTTCAGTAGAAATGTTTGAAAATACAGGAAACAGCACAGGATGGACTCTTGCCCTCGGCAGCTGGGCAGGAAGGCCAGAAGAGAATTATTCCCTGGAAGTTCAAGTAATGACCATTCTAGAGGGTTTCCTCATCCCTTCAGACATGACTCTTAACAGCTCCCATCAATCACTTTAGAGGGCACGCTAAGTTGAATGTAGTACTCACTGAGAGCCTGGACTACACAATGCTAATGCTCGCTTCTGTGTTGAAGATTTACAGGACACCCAGGTGCCTACTTGAGATTGATAAACAGGTGGAGGCTAGAAGAGGTCAGTGCTCTCCCCTTGTTCCCATTAAACAGCCGTAAGGCAACTTTGTGCAGAGTGGAAGCCGGCCACTCTTCTATTCATTGACTGATGGATCTCTGTGCTCACTTGCCTTGCAGTGCCACCCTAGCGGATGCCTTATCGATCTCTGCATGCAAATGGGTATTATAATGGTGCTAAAGCAGACCTGGAATAATTTCATGGAACTTGGCTACCCGTGAGTACCGTAGCTATCTCATGGAGGGGCAATGTGTCTCATGATGGGCACTGCTGAGTGTAAGCATTCTGGACTCAGCAGTTAAACCGGTATGTCACATGCAGATTCAAAGGCAGTCATAAAAACAGTAAACACTGGGGCCCAGTGAGATGGCTCAGCATGGAACAGCTTTGCCACCCAAGCATGGCAACACGAATTGGATCTCCCTGGAACTCACTCAAAGATTTTCAAGAAACTATTGACTCAAAGTCGCACTCTGATCTTTGCATGTGTACCATGGCACATACAACACACACACACACACAAACACACACACACACATATATGAGACAACAATAAAATTTTAATTAAAAATAATAAACATTGGCTCTTTTAGGTTTAGCACAAGTCATACAAATTCAAGTGACCATTCTTTTTATTTAATTTTATCAATTTTTGGAGAATGTCATACAATCACTTTTAATCATTTCTCCCTCTTCTCCCAACTCCTCCCAGATCCACATTGATATCCTTATCCATCCAAACAAATTCATGTGTCCTTTTTTATTATTATTATTTTAAGCCTATTATGCTGCCCCAATACTCTTGGAAGCATGGTCGGCCTACCAGTGGTCACCGTTAAAGAAAAATGACTTACTACTCTTTATGAGGCCTCTATGCATGTGCGTACTCTGGATGTGTGTGTAGCACCCTTTAATGATGTCCTTGACTTTTGGTGTTCCAGTACTGCAAGTCTTTGGCTATTTAATTATTCATAAGATCTTCATTCCTATTTCCATGAAAAATCAGAATCTTAATTTTAAAAAAGAAAGTACTGCAAGCTCAGACTACAGAAAAAAGAAAGTTGGAAAAGAAGATAATGTCAGAGATCAAAAAGAGCATATGATCACTCAGTGATATTTTCTGGTTGATAACAGTGGGTAGAATCTTCTTGTCATTTCCGTAAAATGGTCTTGAGCTTTGCTGTGACAGCCCCTTCTGCTCAGCTTGGCTGTAAGGACACATCGTGGCCTTCCTGTGTCTGATGGGATTCTACACCAGTGGGTTTCCCCGTCAGCTCAGTGACTGAGAGGGACCCAGCTCTCCAGGACTCAGGGAGGGGTGCTCAGCAACAACAAGTGCCTGGGACTTGCTGAATGAGGAACCTCTTTCTCTTAGGGCCCTGTCAGAGGCAAGGTCAACAACTTTCTATTCTTAGATCCAAGTTTTAAAATCTTACCCCAAGTGTCTAATGTTTTCTATAAAACTTTTAAAATAAACATACAAATGGATATGATTTCTTACTTTATGGAATATTTAGTTGAATATAATCAAAATGCCAGCTGATAAGTCAAGGCGGAGCTATAGAGTAAACAGAGCATGTGGTAGCTGCCCTTCTTTTTTTCTTATTCCACGTACTTTTGTTTTAGCATTTCCATTCACTTTCTCCTTGAATGCTCTGACTCACAGATCTGCCTCCTCCGTGACATTTGCTCCACCTCTATGTATCGCCTGCTGCCAAGGGCTAGCAGCTCAGCCTCAAGTGTTAGAGACGCATTCCACAGGAGTCAAAGACCATGGCAAGCTTGAGTCTCAAGCAGCTGAGCCTTTGTGTAAGGAGTTACAGGCAGCTGCATGCCAGGAGAGAAAGCTGATTGTGATCTTCAGATATGCTAGGTCCCTGGAGTCAGACTATACTGATTATGATCACCCATGTGATAGGATTGCAAATGAGGACAAGATTAAGCCTTGTAAGCTAGACCTTCTAACTGTTGAGTGTCCAAAGTGTTGCCTTGGTACCAAGTCAACTCGTGATGCTCTCAGGCTTCTAAACAACTGAACATGAGAACATATGGAAAATAAGTTCATCAGCCATTCTGTCTGCCTGCTAATGGAAATGCTTCAGGTATTCAGAATTCTCTCTAATCCCAGTCTTCTTGCCAGAGTGAAGCTGGTTTTTAACTGTGGTTCTAAATGCCTACGCTCTCCTTTCTCATTACTTTCTCATTGTTCTTAGGCACAATCATGTCTAATTTTCTAAGAAACTGATCTTGTCACCTAGGTTAATTCAGAATTGGTGGACTAGAAGAAAAGTTCGACAAGAACATGGGACTGAAAGGAAAATAAATTTCCCACAGTGGGAAAAGGACTACAATCTTCAGCCGATGAATGCCTACGGACTCTTCGATGAATACCTGGAAATGAGTATGGAAAGATATCTGCTTTGCCTCTTAATTATATATCCAAGCCTTTGATCTGCAGCTACACTCAGTTAAATGTACATCCATTGTCATCTGGCATTCATGTAAGGGGGTTCTGGTGCGAGAGCATTCCAAAGCAAC
Organism: Grammomys surdaster; assembly: GCF_004785775.1. Classification (NCBI taxonomy): domain Eukaryota; kingdom Metazoa; phylum Chordata; class Mammalia; order Rodentia; family Muridae; genus Grammomys; species Grammomys surdaster. The sequence goes on along the minus strand of NW_021605377.1, from coordinate 560,465 downwards.
AAGTGTAAAGGAAAGCGGAATCTTAAGATAGTCAGAGCCAGGACTGGGGTTATAGCTCAGTGGTACAGTGCTTATCTAGTATGTAAAAAGCACATGGGTAAGATTTCCTAGCACCACAAATGAACAAATTTCAGGGGATAGTCATTTCAAACCTTTCAGGATACTGTATTTTGCTGCTTGAATCACCAGAAGGAGCTGAACTTGTAGCCTGTAGGTAGAGATTTTCTTAGCATATTCTAGGCCTCTCTCTCTCTCTCTCTCTCTCTCTCTCTCTCTCTCTCTCTCTCTCTCTCGTGCATGTACACACACACATACACACACATATGTACACACACATGCACCCACACAGGAAAATAAATGTTGGAAAATTCCATGCATCAAAAAAGAGAAACAAAAATCATCACTAAAAGTGATTGACTCCCACATCCAGCAGACATCTGTTAAGCTTTACTCAATGCCAAGGGAATACTACATTTGGCATCAGAGACACAAAAAGGAAATATGACACAGATCTCAGTTCCCGAGGGTGCATAGGCTAATGGGGAAGAGCCAGAGACAGGAAGTGTAAGTACGGGAAGTATCACAGTTGCCATGACATGAATCATGGGAAGTACATCAGGGCAGCCATTTTTGTTACGGCAGGGAAATGACAGGAAGTGAGATATGCTTGACTTGGGCTGGGTTACACTTAGTTAAGGAATCAGATGTCTTTAGAATCAAACCCAAGTTAGTCTCAGCATCTATCTGGTGAAGAAATAATAGTGCTCTCATGTCAGATACACTGTGTGTGTGTGTGTGTGTGTGTGTGTGTGTGTGTGTGTGTGTGTGTGTGTTAAGCACTACAATATAGAGGTGAGATGAGAGTAGAGCTGGGCAAGATGAATTACTTCTGAAGGAAGCAACCCTGGCTGGGAGAATTTGAAAGTTAAAAGAGCAATAGAACTGACACTTAACGTCTCTTAGATTGCTTCTGTCCTAAGTATCTATTGATGCTTTTGGAGTTTCAATTATACGACAGCACAATGATATAACTTATAGAAGAACTCAATGTGGGCATTAATAATAAAACTTAATAAAGGCAATTCATTAAGAGAAATCACAATTTTGAGTCTCTTAATGGACTCTTCCCCAGAAAGAAGGAAATGAATAATAATGTCATCCCCGCCCCCCCAAACAGAAACATTTATGTAGGTGGAATGGCTCCCACAGTATCACTGCAGCTTGGAACAATATGAGGCATGTCACAGACAGACAAACAGGAAACTTGCCGGCTTCCTTTGGTTTTGTTTTGATTTTTTTTCCTGATTGCCTCCTTGATTTATTATATTATTAAATACTATAACTTACTGAATTGCAATATAAAATAATTTTGAAAAGTATATAAATCTCAAGTATACAGATGGGTTTTCACAGACTTATACACAAAAGCAGCCCCATCTATGTAGTCGAAAGGCTGGCAAACTGTTGTCCACAGGCCAAACTCAGCCCAATAATTTTTCTAAGTGATGTGTTCTGTTACCATCACACACCCACTCCCTTACGCACAAATAATCCTGTTCTAGAGACAGGTGAAGAGGGTGTGCCACTTTAGAGATCTGCATTCTCACAGTGTGTCACTAAATTGTTAGGCTTTGTAAAACATATTCCAGTTGGTATACAGTAACATCTCAGCATGATTTTAGTATGACAGTTGATGGCAGCTAATGACACTAAACAATGATGCTTATGTCCATTTATATATTCTCTTTAAATTTCTAACTGACCCATGTTTTGGGAGTAAGAGACATGTCTTTTTCTTAATTTGTAGCATCTACTTACGTACTATAGACGTGAATCCTGTATTAGTTGATTTGTAACAAATGTGACAAATTGTCTCTCAAAGAACAACTCAGTGAAGGAAAGGTTTATTTTAGTGCCTGGTGTGAGGGGCACAATCCATCATACCAGAAAAGATACCGTGGCAGACAGCTCCATGGATGCAGACGTTTATGACAGCTTACATCTCACCCAAATAGGAGTCGGGGTGAGCTGGAAACAGAGTCACACTCTAAATATTAACCATAGCTCCCATTGACCCACTTCATCCAGTTAGACCCTACTGCCTAAAGCAGTGGTTCTCAACCTGTGGGTCGCAACCCTTTTGGAGTCCCACATCAGGTAGATACCCAGCATATCAGATATTTGCAATACATCACAGTAGCTAATTACAATTATGAAATAGTTTTTATTGTTTAAAGTCACCACAACATGAGGAACTGTATTAAAGGGTCATAGACTGACCTTAATACATGCATGTAATCAAAATGGTATAAAAGCATCAAGGAAGAAGGGGATGGAATAGGGGGTTCTAGGGAGGGGAAATTGGGAAATGGGATGACATCTGTATTGTAAATAAATAAAACATCCAATTTTAAAAAAAGGGTCATAGCAGTAGGAATGTTAAGAACCACTGGCCTAAAAGGTCCGCAATCACCCAAAATACTACCAGCTGTAGACCACATATTCTAACACATATCCAAACATGTGGATACGTCTCATATTGAGACCATCACAGGTCAGATAAAGTTGCTGCGAGTCAAACACTTTTTCTTGCTTGATGGCTTGTCTTCCTACTCATAAGGCTATCTTCAATTTTGTTCTTCAAAATTAGTTCCAACAAATTTCACATTAACACTCCCAATTTCTATTGTAAAGAAGAAGAACGACAACTTTTATGGAAGTGTAGGCTGGAATTTAGTTAAAGCCCTCAAACAATTTGAACAATACTTATATATTGTCCAGTCCCTGAATGTGGGGTATCTCTGCATTTGTCTTTATGTATTTTCTCAATAGTCTTAGTGTAACAATTTTGTGTTGTGTAATTTAGATTTATTACTAAGAATTTGATAAATTTTAGGCAATTGCAAATAATGTTGCCTTCACAATATTTTCACTTGTATACTGTTTGTTAGTTTGTTTGTATTATGAGGCTTTGTTGTTTTTTATTCTGATGATTGAACCCAGAGCCTCATTAATTTTAAGCACAAACTCCAGCCCTGAACTGCACACAGGACCCTCCCTTCATTATCTGTTTTGTTGCTACTATATAAAGTTATCATTGATTTGTATGTTGACCTCGTAGGTAAGAAGCCTTCTGAAAACTAATATCAATTAGAATTCATATAAATTTTTTTTATTTTCCTATATGCTCTCCCACGTCATCTACAAATAATGATAACTTATATTTCCCTTTCTAATCATTAAACATTTGGGTTATTCTTGTACTAAAACTATTCATATAATGCTGACATGGGCATCTTGCTCCTGACAGGAAGGCAAAAGAGTTCTATACATTACTGTTACTGGTGATATCAGCTACATTTTAATACATTTCTCAGATTAAAGAAGTGTTCATATATATATATATATTTTAGTGTGTTCATAGAAATTATATATAATGTATTCATATATATATATATATATATATATATATATATATATATATATATATATTTGTTTCTGAGGATCATTATCATAAGTAATGAGCTGGCTTTCTTTGCTGTTTTGGGACTCTCATCATTGCCATTATGTGCCAGTTGGAAAGCCAGAGTCTGACTCAAGTAGGGATAGTGAGACAGTAATGAAGTATCACTGATGGAACTTGGAGACAAATGATTCTGATGGCTCAGCTAGCAGAGATCTAATATCTATCCAAGAAAAGCACGAGCAGGAAAAATGCCAAATAAGGAACCATCATCAGGGTGTGGCATCAGCATATCTTAAGTGTTACATGAGGAGATGTTTTGGAAATATACAAATATCCTATTTTCAACGTTCCACCCACTAACTGTAGTATTCTTCCATGTAAGGTTTAATTAATGGTGGCTTCCCATCCTCTCCATTCTGTCTATGTTTATTAATTAAATTTTACCATGAAGAAGAGCCACTCTTTAGTCCCTGTGTGTTTATGGTTTGTATTTATTAGTATTTATGTTGATATGACTTTGACAGTCTTTGGGTTATGATCCAGTACCACTATGATATTGTTGTGCCCCATTACTCCAGCTTCGGCTGTTGGCAGTGCCTACACGTTTGTCATGTTGACGCGCCCCCATCATTTGTTGAGCGTCTCTTTACTTTTTCATAAGACAATCCAGTCTGCTTGTGTGCTTTTCCACCACACCCTACCATCAGACTTTCTGACAAGAAGCCCTGGTTCCATTAGTTGTTAAATGACATTTGGAAAGTATTGGGGTCTGAGGTAAACCTATTGCCTCTAAGCTTCCGTTGTTCTCAGGCCCAAGAATTACCTCTTCATCCAGACTTATAGCCTTCTTTTTTGTAAGAGAAGTTTCTTCAATGCATTATTCTTTTTTGAAATTAAATTATTTTATTTACATATCCAAATGTCACCCCCCTTCCCAATTTCCCTTCCCTGAGTTCTTCACCATATTCCCCCTCCCCTTTGCTTCTGAGAGGTTGCTCCCCCCCCATCCACCCCCATTTCACCCCTGCCAGCACCCCCCTTCCCTAAGGCATCAAGTTTCTACAGAATAAGGTACATCCTCTCCCACTGAGACCAGACAAGGCAGTCCTCTGCTATATATATGGGGGGGGGGCACAGACCATTCCATGAGTGCTCTTTGGTTGGTGGTTTTGTCTCTGGGAGCTCTGAGGGGCCCAGGTTAGTTGATATTATTCTTCCTATGGAGCTGCCATCCTCTTCAGCTCTTTCAATCCTTTCCCTAACTCTTCCATAGGCGTCCCCTACTCAGTCCAATGGTTGACTGTAAGTATCTGCATCTGTCTCAGTCAGCTGCTGGTAGAGCCTCTCAGAGGACAGCCATGCTAGCCTGTAAGCACAACATAGCATCAGTAATAGTGTCAGTATTTAGTGTCTGCACATAGGATGGATTCCAAAATATGACTTGATGTAATGATACATCTAGGTTACTGTCTCGTTGAAACAACCATGGGAAACTAACATTATTCATTCTCTCCCTTTCCCTCCCTAGTCCTTCAGTTCGGATTCACGACTATCTTTGTGGCAGCTTTTCCTCTAGCACCACTTCTGGCCTTATTGAATAACATCATTGAAATTCGACTTGATGCTTACAAGTTTGTTACTCAGTGGAGAAGACCTTTGGCTTCCAGGGCCAAAGACATAGGTAAGTTGGGTCCAAGTGTGACTTTTTAAAGATATGAAACAACTTGTAGAAAAATTTTAAAGCTTGCCTGATCCAGTGGCACACACCTTTGATCCCAGCACTAGAGTGACACTGGCAAGTATATCTTTGTGAGTTCAAAGCCTGCATGGTATACATATTGAGTTTCAGGCCCACCAGAGCTACATAGTAAGACCCTGTCTCAATAAATAAATACATACATGAATACATACATACATACATACATACATACATACTAAAAAAATTAAAAGTCATACACTTTAGGCATCTTAAGGTTTCATGTGATCTGATTTGGCTAATTTTTGAAGAAAAAACCAACTATATTGGTTTTAAATAATTTTATGCAAGAAATAAAGCCATCTATTCAGACAGATTGCTTTAGATTTCCAGTGTTTCATAAATTTGTGTTTAAATAGATGTTAGTTTGGTTATTTCTGCTGTAAGACATTGGAATCTAAAATACTGATTCATCACTTTTAAAAATCGATCTATTTGCTTCCACCCCACTGTACCCCCATTTTCCTCAATATTTTCCTTACATGAAGTAAAACTTCTCTAGTGGCAGAAATGAGCTTGGTCTTTGGCTAAAAATACTGAGGAAATTAATGGTGGTTTCCTATCCTCTCTATTTCTTCTATGTTTATTAATTAATTCTACCATGAAGAAGAGTCATCTTTTATCCCTGGGGTGTTTTCAGTTTGTATTTCTTAGTATTTATGTTGATATGATTTGACAATCTTTGGGTTTTGATCCAGTCCTGCTCTGCACAGGATGTAGCACTCTTTAGAGCCACTGGGATACCCTCAGATGCATGCCTGTATCCAGTACTGAGAACATAGCAGCTAGGCACCACCCAGTGAGTGGAACTGGGAACTGGATGCAGATACTTTGCTCAGAGTAGCCTCTTACCATTTAAATGAAGAAAGTGTTTACTCACTGGATGTCAACTTGAGCCAGCACATCAGGGACAGTCTGCAAAGGTGAGCAGAAGAGATCTGGTCATTGCCACTGAGGAGTGTCCACTCTAGTAGGGCCTTGACACTGTGTGCCGATCTTATCAGATGGCACGTGAATGATTTGGCGGCTAGAATTCTTTGACTTATGTCTGATGCTGACCCTAAGTCATGAGTACATTGGTACATGATGCACCTACAGAAATTCCTTCAATTCCAAACTGTTTGAATAACAGATAATAACTCCTTGTTGCCAGAGGCATTTGGAAAGATAAAAAGAACTTTCACAGGTAGATTTGCCTTGTTGATTTCATTCTCAATACCTTTGGAGGAACTAACACCACCCTTCTCTCTGAACAGGAATTTGGTATGGAATTCTTGAAGGCATCGGGATTCTCTCTGTTATTACGAATGCATTTGTCATAGCAATAACATCCGACTTCATCCCTCGCTTAGTATACGCTTATAAGTATGGACCTTGTGCAGGCCAAGGAGAAGCCGGGCAAAAGTAAGTGCTGGAAAACGATTATGAAACTTCCATTTCCTAGTCACTGCATGGTGTTGGACACAGAGAGAGGCTTTTATACCGGGGCATGTGACACACAAGCCCAGACAAGGCCTGTGGCAGGGAAGTGAAATTATATCAGTACGTTTTCAGCCAAAGAAAACACATCCCACTTATGAAAGGGTTGAAGCCCAAACAAGTCAGACAAGTTTCAGACGAGTCTAATGTGAGAGTAGCAGTTATACTTTCCCTACTGTCTAACTCCTGCCAACTCCGAATTCACAAATGTGTGAGTTCCTAAGGGGTGTAACAACAGAAACAGCACGTGACCTAGTATAACATGTAATTATGGAGATGCTATGAGTTTATAAAAAGGGAATTACTATCTGAGATTCACACTGTCATGCTCTGGAGGCTGCAAATTTTACATGAGGACTGTGGACCCCTGTACCTAAGACCCAGAAGGGACTCAATAAATATCTGTGTAACGTGGGGATTATGTTTTCCCTAGCTATGATCAGTCAGACTAAGACATAGTCCTGTGTCCTTAGGTTCAGACTAGAATGTACATGATCAGATAAAACCTAATCATTATTATCACACACCACCTAGCTTTTATTTCTGTGCTTTGCCAAAAGTCTTAGCATACATTACCAGGCCCTAAAGTGACAATAATAATCTAACTCTAATTGCGGTGTTTAGATTGTCTGCCTATGGTCTTTGATGCCTAGAAAATTGTCTTATACGGTTGACACCTAATAAAAGCAAGCCTGCCTCCTAGTTTACAGTCTTAGCCAAATTCATTTGCTCCCTAACACACTGTAGGCAAGTGGAGTAACTTGCCTGATTTCAGCAAACCCGGTCAGGCTCCAGTCTCACCATTATCTCACGTGAATGCACTGAGGCATGGGTGATCAAGGGCTGTGACAGAGCTCACAATCTAGCTATGAAGTCTTCTACCACAGTAAGCCCAGGGCTATTAAACATTAATTGTCTAGCAACTTTAAGTGAGCCTATCGAGTCTTTAGAACCAAGACTTAAAGACTTGGAATATACTGCCCAGGCATTACTTCCTAATTACAATCACTGTCAACAGTCTCTACTTGATTTAGTCTGAAAAATCTTTCCATCACTGAAGCCACTTTCAGATAGAGTCTGCATTTGATTCTCAAAACAACTCGAAGAAGGATAGACAGTATTATCCTCACTCCGTAGAGCAGAGGGTTGTTAAAGGGACAAACTCCACCATAACTGCTGGAACCGACACAGAGGTAGAGCCATGCCCACACAGACCTCTCTATTCTTACCTCCAGGGCCCCAAATGACTCTGGCTCGTCTCACTGTAAATGTCCTGAGTTTAATCTTTAATAACGTGTTCCGATCCTTCCCCACTTCTGCTTATGGTGAAACTTGTAATTGGTTTTGGGGGAATCAAAATGAACAGAGAACAGATCTGTAGAGCTGACAGTGAAGCAAAGCTTTAGAAGTCTAGCAGCCTACCAGTCTTAAAGCAGCATTCGTGGTGATCAGAATTTACCGACTACGCCTTGGTTTCTTTTTATTGGACTCTGTCTATCTCTGGGCATTTTATTTGCAAAGTTTCTCTTTATGAGCTATCTGCAATGTTCCAGATTAGACTTCTTGTCTCTAATCCCTTGTCCATTATTCTTGTTTGTATGTGTGTGTGTGTGTGTGTATCTCTGTGTGCGGGGTGTATGTGTGTGTGAAGGTGTGTGGTATATATGTGTCCCTATGGTGTGGTGTGCATGTGTATGGTTGTGTGTATGGTTGTGTGTGTGGTATGGGCATGTGTATATATGTGAGAATACATGTGTGTAAGTGTGTGTTGTGTGAGGCTGTAGATGAGGGTATGTGTATGCATGTGTGTGGGAGTGTGTGTGTAGGGGGGTGTGGTGTGTGTAGGTGTGTGATATGCAATGCGTGTGTATGCATTCATGTGTGTATGTGTGTGTGATCCTTAGTGATTCTTAGCTCTGTCATAGCAGGCACCCTATTACTTTACAGTGATTTCTTTCTTATCATCATCTTCTTTTCCTCTTTCTCTCCTTCCTCCTCTGCTACTTGTCCAACTTAGAAATGCTCTAGAAATAAAAAAGCTTGCCGAGGAAAAGCAGGGTAAAACCTTGGACAGTTGTAAGCTTTTGCAATGCAATGGGCAGGTAGCATCAAATCCCACTTGTGATATAGACCAGCTGTAGAAATGATGTTGCCCTTTAAATTGAACCTAAATCAAACATGCTCTACCCAAGGCTGTCACTGTACCTTCCCATAGCTCTGTGTTACAGCAGTCAGTGCCTCCTCTTCTCTGTTGGGTGCACTCACCTTGGCTCCTCCAGGGAGGACGCCTTCACTTGTGTACATAGTGTCCATTGGTTCCCATGACCCTTGTCCCTGAGATGACACATTTTAGGTCTGCCTAATGGTGTTCCTGGCTCTCCTATTGGTGCTGTTCCCAAGCAGATTGCAGACTGCTTAAAAGGAGGGATCACATCTTTCCTGTCCATTTCGTGACCATTAAAAGTAGAGTCACTCTCCCCTGTTCTGGATGCCCAGCAGTCAGGTGTTCGAGGCTTCTAGTAGGAAGACAGTCTGTTTTAGTCAGGTCTGCAAAGAAAAGAAATGGCTTAAGGCAACACTTTCTACACATCACATGCACACACACACAAAAAATCTTCTGAGCACTTCATCTTTCCCCTTTGTGGGTTCTTCCTCATCTTCTGTAGCTGCAGCTCCTACTGCTCACCTCCTCCTCTGGGGGGAGGCCCCCTCTTTTGGGGGGGTTATCTTTACATAGGGCCCTTAGAAAGAAATCTGGAGAACTTTGAGCAGGCATTAAGATTCAGGATCATGCTAGAGACGCAGAATGCTCTTGGTCTTGGGATTACCATGTGACATACACAAAAATCCAATGCCCTTGGTAATTGCTAAATCAAAGCTGCTTTTCCACAGAAATGGTGATGTCATAAAGAGTTAGAGTCCAGATCGAGGACTCTGTGCATTCATAGAGTTAATCACAAGCATATCTTCCTTAATGAATAATAGAGAATATATCTGTATAAATCCTATAATCACTTCTGCACTCCGCTGTTAGCCTGAGACACTTTATCCATAAAACACATTTGTCTTTAAGTACATAAACCCAGTCTAATTTCCCCTAGCATTTTCCAACCTTTGATTTCAATTCCCAGGCTGTTAGTGTCACAATCCCTAAAACCTCAAAGGCAAACTTTATAGCTGATTCAAAGGCATTCAGCAGCAAGTCTGATCTGCAATCAACAAACCTGAAAGTCAACTTCTGGTTCTGTTCTTCCTTCTAATCCTGGTGACAATGATCACATGGTGTCCCCATCTTGTACATTAAGTAATTAAAAACAACAAGTAACCAATGTTTTTAAAGGATAATTCTCACTTTTAAAGGCATGAGATGTTTTCAAAAGATACTTGAGAGAAGTATGTGTCCTGATCCAAGTCTCCTTACTTGAAAAATGCTTTCAGAGGAATCTACTCGTCCTTTAGGGAAACTTCCTTTACAATTATAAGAGACCTTTCTTTGTCTGGTACTCTTTGGAGGATGGTTCCTCTCATTTTTCTCTTATCATCTGGATAGCTTCATCTTCATTCTCTCTCCCTGTCCCTGTCCCTGTCCCTCCCCCTCCCCTTCCCCCTCCCCTTCCTCCCTCCTCCCCCTTCCTCTCCTTCTCCTCTCTCTCAATAGTAGTGGGTATACAGAGCATATGCTAGCAAACCAAGTGGTAGGCATGGCATCAGTCTGCCCTTGATGGCCCTCCAACTGTGACAGATGTACAGAGTAGATGGACAGACATCACTGGCTACTCTGTAGGTGAACCTTAAAGTATGAAATCCCAATTCTCTAAATTTATAGCAGACTCAACTTTCTAATATGGCAGTGATGGGATTTTACCATTGTAAAAAGAATCAGGGAAACAGTTCAGTATTAGTGGCCCTTCTGCCGTGACGTTTGAGATGTTATAGAACGAAGATAACAATATGCTTGTATACTAGGTCCACATTTAATTCTATGTACATATGGGTAACCAGCCACGGAAGACACATTTCCAACATAGGTTTGTGCCTGGCATTACATCAATACGCTTAGTAGATTGGTTCATGGATTTATTCTCTTTTTTACTTCTTTGGGTAAAGGATGAATGATATCGTTCATAAGACAGGTGACTATTTGAATTTAGATTTTGTCAACAGGCATTTTAAACAAAACCAGAAGACAACGCCTTTAATCTCCATAAAGCTTCAGAGCTGATTTGTGGGATAAGAGTACAGGCAGAGCTATGAATATTCCATGTCAGTACTGGGCCTGCCTTTTGCCTGTTCCCAGACCACTGCTCAGCTCCTAAGATAACTACTAAATTCTGTGTGTCAAACTACCAGCTCTCTCTGCAACAGCTATCAACACACTGCTACTGTGTCTGCATGCCCTGTTCTAGACAGTTCCATTCGTCCTCTAGACCACCATCTCAAGAAGTACGGAGGACTGGGGAATATTGCGTCTCTGCTGACCATGTGTATTACCCTCAAGTGTCTGGACAAATGGTTCTTCGAGCTCAGCTCATCTTTGTAAAGGCTATGATGAGGACAGTGGTTTGTCCTAGACATGATATGAAGAAGCCATGTGCTTTGGGAATTGCTTGTGTCATCATTTTGGCTTAAGATTTAGTAGCTTAGGATGAACACATCAGACATGATAATGAAGATGCTCTAAGGAACATACTTATTCATTTCACAATATGTATTGACCTGCAGAAGGCATGGTGTACATAAAATGAGCAACCACCACTCACGTTTGTCTTGCATTTGGCTAAATATAGTGCTATATGCTTTACCTACATAGTGTCATTTAATCCCTAAATAAGTCTATATAGTGAACTTTCCTTTTTCACTTAAAGAATTACATATGATGGGACCAGTAAGATGACTCAGAAGGCAAAGGAATTTGTTACACAAGCCTTGCAAACTGAATTCAACCCCCCAAATTCATGTAAATATGGATGGAGGGAACTAACTCCACAAAGATGTCCTCTGACCTCCTCAGATGCACCATGACATGTCCCCCCACACACATATGTCTTTTTCTCTCCCTCCCTCCCTCTCCCTTTCCTTCCCCCTCTCTCCGTCTCCCTGTCCCTCTCCTTCCCCCTCTCTCCCTTCCCCTCACTCCCTCCCCCACTCTCTCTCTCTCACACTATCATTACATTAGTAATAATAATGAGTAAATTATTTTAATTAAAGAATTATATAAAGTAAATATGAACAAAGAACAATCATCTGAAAGTGTTCTCATGTAATCCCTTATTCTGTACTCTAAAAAACATAAGAAGAAGGAAAAAAGCTGACAGAGTAGTCATTAGGATCTCTCTCTCTCTCTCTCTCTCTCTCTCTCTCTCTCTCTCTCTCCTCATACCATTCAGAAAGATCCATAGAATCTCTGACATGTCATTTTTCCTCCCATCAGTCAGCTAAATTCCGTGTTGCTGGATTTCATGAGTGCATAAAACCACTAGACCCTAAAATAAAATGTAAGACATCCGCTCCGCTCCCACAGTCCTGCAGTTAAAGGGAAAAGACTTAAGTATGCAGCCAACATGAGTACAAGCTCAAGGATAATCCTGATCTGAATGTAGTGGCACTTCAGAGAGAAGTGGGTGAGTCATGCTGACTCTGGGTGAGGAAACCTTCTCCTTCTCGGAATAGGTGGTGTTTTGGTTGATCACCAAGGACAAGTAATATTTACACTTCCAGACAAAGGAGAAGGGGTTCCTAAGAAAAAGGAAATGCAAGCCGAGGCATGGAAGCCTATGATACATCCGTGGCATAGCCTCGCTGTAGAGGGAGATGCTGATTGAAAAGGCATTAGTGACAGAGAGGTAAAGGGATGAGAACTATTGTAATTATACAATCCGCATCTCTTTCAGGTGCATGGTTGGCTATGTGAACGCCAGCTTGTCTGTGTTCCGAATTTCTGACTTTGAAAACCGGTCTGAGCCAGAGTCTGATGGCAGTGAGTTCTCAGGAACTCCTCTGAAGTACTGCAGGTAAGTGTGAACCTCACCGTGCTTTCTGCTAAGTTCAAGTGGCTCTAGCATGGAAAGGTTTTGCTGACAAAACCTTCTGGCTAAGTCTGTTTAAAGTAGTAGTTCTCATAATCAAAATATATGGTATGAAAAAAATATGTTTCCAGTAAAAGAAAAAATACCCAGTGTTTGGGCAGAAAATATATTAAAACTTGTGGTTGAGTATATGCATGATTGATGTACAAACAAGGTTCTGGCAAACCAAGGGTGAATATAATTTATATTGCCTGCCCCCAAAAACACATGCTTCAGAGAGAATAAAGGTAATTAAAAATGTCATGGAACATGTTAGAAGAGCAATATAGATTGTGTCTCATTTGCTTAATTTTTAATAAAAATTAAACAACACAAAAATAAAGCAGTGTTTCTCAGTCCTGAGGGTATTAAACATCACCTGTTGATGTTTTCATTTTGATTAGTTTTTTTTGAGAGTGTCATCCAATATAATTTGATCACATTCATCCCCTCCCCTACTCACCCCCATTTCTCTCCTCACCCAATGTTGTGACCTTTTTTAAAATTTTTAGCTCATCAAGTCCAAAGTATACTGCCCATGTGCTCTTGGATATGTGGCATTCCACTGGAGCATGGTGGACCGTATTCCAATAGAGCCACATCCTTAAAGAAAACTCACTGTCCTTCCAGCAGATAGCCGTTGCCAATAGCTTCTTACTCAAGGGTTGGACTTCATGCCCACTTTCCCTGTCCATGCTGGTATTTTATCTGGCTCCAGCTTCCATAGGTCTGTCACAGTCACTGTGAATTCACATGTGCAACTGCCTTGCTCTATCCCAAAAATATGTTTCTTTAGTTATTCACTATCTCTGATCTTCAGCGTCTTCTCACCCTGGTCCACAGTGCTCCCTGAGCTTTGAGAGGAGGAGAATAATATAAATGTTTATTTAAGATGGAACACTCTGCAGTATTTTATTCTCTGAATCATCACTAATTGTCAGTCTCTGTGTTAATCACTATCGACTGCAAGATGATAAAAAATGGGAAGCTTCTTTTACTGGGGCTCAGGAATGTACTAATCTATAGGTATCAGCTTAATAGAATCCCCATTTGGTCCCCATGGTAGTAGGTTCTCCCTGGAGACTATGATCTATGTAGCCACATGTTCTTGGCCATATAACAGAGTCAGTATGAGTTTCAGCTTGTGTAGCAGGCCTTAATTCCAATCAGAAAGTGGTTAGTTACTCCCGTGACAGTATACCACTATTGTACCAGTGGGCATGTCTTACCAGGTCAGATATTGTAGCTCAAAGAGTTCGCTGCTGCAAAAGAATGGTAATCAGAGCTTGGCAGTGATGGCACTCACCTTTAATCCCAGCACTTGGGAGGCAGAGGCAGGTGGATTTCTGAGTTCAAGGCCAGCCTGGTCTACAGAATGAGTTCCAGGACAGCCAGGGTTACACAGAGAAACCCTGTCTCGAAAAACCAACAACAAAAAAAAGAGTGGTAATCAGTTCACTCTTCCTGCAGTGTGCATAGCACCTCTCAGCACTGTTGAGATGAAGTCAATACCAGCTTGATGAATTCGTGTTCAATGACTCAAGTATTTAGTGTTTTTAGCAATAGGATCTTACTATAAAGTTCCCAGAGGATAACCAAGAGCATTGGTAGTAGTCTGTAATGTTTGAGGATCTATGGGACCTCACTGGGTCACAGCTGCAAAAAGGGGAACTCATGCCTGGAACTCATCTTTATTTGTTAAATGATAAGTATCATTTGAATTTAAAAGCCATTTAGTAGACTGGGAATGTAGGACAGGTGTTGGAGTACTTGCCTTACATGAATTAAACCCTGGGTTCAATCTCCAGCAGCACAAAAAACTAGGTATGGTGACACACACCTGGAACGCCAGCACTCTGAACATAGAGGCAGGAAAGTCAGACGTTGATGTCATCTTTGGTTACACCACGAGTTCGAGGCCCACCTATCTGAAAAAAAGTAAATAGATTTAAAAAGGTTTACTTCTAAAACTTTTTTGTTGTTTAAAACTAAAGTATATTTGTGGTTGTGAGCCTAGCCTTTAATGGCTTAGCCAAAAAAGGGTGTGGGGGGGGCTGGGATTGTGTGAGGGGGAGACCGGGAGGGGGCATGATTGGGATGTAAAATGAATAAACAAGTAAATGGAAAAATAAAAATAAAGTATAGAATACTTTCCAGCTTGTGCTTCCTGTTTCATAAGCCTAGCTGTCCTACATAACGAAATGAAAGCACCTTTCACAGTGACTAACACAAACGGGGTTGATATCTTCATTCATTTAGATTGTGATCACTTTGTTTAATGTTGTTAATTTTTTCTGAAATAATTATTTCTTTAAGGCCTTCAATTGCAAGAGAAATGCATACACATATGTGTAAAATACATATACATATATATATATATGTAGATATGTAGATATATAGATATAGATAGATAGATAGATAGATAGATAGATAGATAGATAGATAGATAGATAGATAGATATGCATTCATCATAGAATAGCCAGTGTTAGAATTCTTTTTCAGTTATATGTCAGGTAATGCACCTGAGTTGGCTCTCAGCCTGAAAATATCTGCACATGCTGTTAAATTTTTAAAACATCTTCTCAAGTGGATCAGTGACCTGGAAAAGAATAATTTTCTAAAGGCAAAACTAAGCGGATCAGGAGCCAAGAGTATGCAAGAGTACAACAAGCAACGTCTACCCACAGAGGATCTGCTGAACAGGGTAGAACTGGGCTTCGTTTCAAAGGCTTCCCATGGGCTGGAAGCTGAAAACAGTAGTGAAGTGGCGAGCCTATGAGTAATTCTAAACATATTCTACGCAAGATACCTATAATATAACCACACTATATAACTGTACAGTAGTGAAAATAAACAAGAGACAGGCAACATAACAGAAAATAAGAAAACAAGCTTCAGAGGACTGTATATGATGTCATAGACTTTGCGTGTTGGAGAGATAGGTTGGATAGATAGTAAAGAACACATACTGCACTCAAAGAGGACCTGG
Source organism: Grammomys surdaster (assembly GCF_004785775.1). Lineage (NCBI taxonomy): Eukaryota > Metazoa > Chordata > Mammalia > Rodentia > Muridae > Grammomys > Grammomys surdaster. Next base: position 544,709 of record NW_021605377.1, on the reverse strand, counting down.
AACCCCATCTAGTGTATCTGACACCCTCTATGGACTTTGTGGGCTCATGAATTCACACATATACATTCACACACTAAAAAACAAAAATTAAAAAATAAAAATGAAATCTTTCTTAAAGGTATAATATCCTTACATAAAGCTCAAACACAAATAAAAGTAAATAGTATAACATCCTCACAAATGTATAAGCTGATCCGAAGAAGGGATCAAGCTTGACTTTTTACAAACTCCACCCCCCAAATCATAACTTTTATTCAGACAATGGACTTCTCTGCTTCTCTACAACAGATATGTTCAAACAATCAATGCTTCCAGATGGTTCTAAATGCATGGAAACTTTATAACACTGGGGACACTTTTCAATGGTGATGTTAATGATGGTGACAGCAGCAATGAGTTGTCCTTGTATAGATCGAAGTTTCCAGGATGATGCCTGACCCCGCATAGGTGTTCAACAAACACACGCACAGCTCAATGGCAGTTCAAATGTTAGAGGCTGAGGACAAGGTGGGAAGGACTCATTAATGGCAAGCAGCAGAAATCGCATGTAAATTGGCATGCTCAAAGAGAAATTTGTAGTTTAAGGCAGTTGGCAGCATCAAGAAGCCACATGAAGTTTCCTTTAAATTACAGTGCTAATAATTGGGCAGAGTCAGCAGAAATAGTCTCTGTTATACATTGATTTTTTTTTCCTGTAGCATGTTGTCTCCCTCCCTCTCTTTGTCTCTCCCTCCCTCCCTCTCTGCTACCCCAACTAATTTGTGGTTGCCCCTAGCATTTCTTTGGACTTAGTGATAATTCACTTAACAATAATTCTAATAAGCCTCCTGGTAATGGATCTTAAGAATCTGTTGAGTGAGAGGTAATTCCTACCCAACCACCATGGATGATTACCCAAAGAAGAAGAGATATTGTTTTACCAAAAGAAAAAAATGGTAGACAAAGTAACAGATGTCTAGCTTAGAGAAAGGGTTTTTTTTTCTTCAACATTTGTTTAACATGTGTATAAAGACTACGTAGTGAGAATGGAAGAGATTTGAGGACCTGAAGAACAGGGTTAGGATACAACCTTCTCATGTGTTTGTAGATATCGGGACTACCGGGACCCTCCTCATTCGTTGGCACCCTATGGCTACACACTGCAGTTCTGGCATGTCCTCGCAGCTCGGCTGGCTTTTATCATTGTATTTGAGGTGAGTTTTCTCAAATAGTTCCTTTATTTCCTTTGGCATGATGATGTCACTTGGAGTAACAACTAAAAACGTGACAGAGACTTCCAGCGCCAACACCAACTTTACAAAGTAGCATGGCCATATAATGTAGCTTCACTTTCATCTTTTTCCTTAATTAGAACATTCAAGTTTTCCAGAAAATGTTCCAAAGCCGTTTAGTAACAAGGCAGGAGTCATAGGCAGGCCCTACATTTAATATTCTAGGACCATGATTCATAATCTTTAAGAGGAATGCTGTTTTCCCATCTCTGCTTCCAAAGGTGCTGAGATATTGTTTGTGATGTCCTTTCCTCTCCAAGATGGTGCAGGTGCTCCCAGATGGTTTGGAAGACATTGAACTTGATACTCCACCTGTTGCCTCTGTGTACATCACCGTGGCATTACCTAGGCACTGGTTACTGGAGAGTCAAAGAGACCTAGGAAGCACAGTCTTCCTGGCAATTCCCTGTATTATGTTTCAGTAAAAATATATCAGCTGTTTTCTTTGGGGCTTTTAGGAGATTTTGTATTGCTATAACTCCATTTATAAAGTCAATTCCATCTCTTGTCACATATATTGGACAAGAGTCTCTTGTCGCATATATTGCCAGATTCATGAAAACCAGAGATACCTCTTTTTGGACTGGAAGTGTCTTAAAACTTTGAGACAACTTTATCATCACTTTGCCCTGTCACTCCAGACAGCCAAAGGAAGATGATATTAAGCTCTGATGCCCTGGAAATAAACTAATTGATGGCTAAGTCCTTATTTTTAGACATTTTTACTACATTTGTCTCTTTATGTGTGTGCGCACATGTATACCAATGCCAGTGTAAATATGTGGCCTCCAGGGGGCAGCTTCTTGCTGCAGTCAATGCTTTCCTTCCACCTTTTGGGGGAAGGAATTCAGTTTGCCAGGTTTGATGGTAAGGATCTTTAACTCAGTGGGCCACCCTCAGTCCCTCTTTAAAGAAGAAATGTCTCCCATGTGTGGTAGCACAGGGCTTTAATCCCAACATTCATGAGGCAGAGACAGGGCGATCTCTGAGTTCTAGGTCAGCTCTGTCAACAAAGATTTCTGAGTCCATGAGACCCTGTCTATAAATAAATAAGAAACAGGTATGCTTAACCTAACCTGATCTTACATTGTTTTTCAAACTAAATAAGAAAGGGTACTCGAGTTGGCTCAGTGGGTAAAGAGTTGCAGGAAAATATAAGAGTTTGCATTTGGATGCTCAGCTCCAATGTAAAAACGAGGTGAGCTGGGACATGCTTGTAATGGCAGCACAAGGAGAAGTGAAGACAGATGGGTTCCAGGAGCTCCCTGACCAGCCACTCTGACCCAAACGGTAAGCTCCAGTCTCAATGAGAGACCTGTCAATCAAATCTAAGATGAAATACGATGGAGGAAGACTCCCAACATTCAGAGACCGGTAGCTTCTGCATACATACATACTAACAAGCACATCTGCAAGCACATTTGGGGACACACACATGAGCACACACACATGTGCACACACACATGCATGCATGCACACCATACATAAAAATATAAGAGTAGCGTTAAACTACTAAGCGGCTTTCAGTTTAGAACTTTCCATACCTTTCCTGTGTATTGTTATTAACTATTTAAAGCACTAAAAGAATACAGAAAAACCTCTTGGAAGAATTTTGTGTGGGCTGTGTGTCACTGAGTCTGTTTTAAATAAATGGAGAATCCTTATCACTATCCTTCAGCACGGCTTTATTGTCATTAAAGTAGTTGAGAGTTATAAAGACTCTTAACACGCTGTCATCTGGTAATTCACCAGTCATCATAGACAAAAATGACATGATTCTAGAGTTTCAGCCGTTCACATTTCAGGTAAGGAATGTGTGGCACTTTCCCAAAGAAAGAACCCGTCTTCCGGAAATCTCCATTTCCCCAGGCCCATGAGTGACTCTCACTGGGGTTTGCAAAGCACTTAACACTCTACACAGAATCTTCAAACTAATTCTAATTGTCACAGCGTGACTGGTTTGAGCATAGTTAAGTGACCGATGTTCAGGTCGGCTCCTTAGCAATGAGAACTGCTGAGCCAGGATTTGCTCTGGGTTTCTGTTTTCTGCTCTTCTTTGCTTGGAGTATCTCTCCTCAGCTGTCCTTCAGCCCCTGGCCCTCCTCTCTAGAAGGTGTCAGCAAACCAAGTTCAGTTCCCTTTGCCCTTTCAGTGCACGCCTCCCCCAGCCTCTCCCCACTTCCCCCACATCCCAGTCCCAGCTCCTTCTTCTGATTCCACTGTGTTTCTCTGTTGTGTTTTTAGCACCTTGTGTTTTGTATAAAGCACCTCATTTCCTATCTGATACCAGACCTCCCCAAAGATCTAAGGGACCGGATGAGAAGAGAGAAGTACTTGATCCAGGAGATGATGTATGAGGCTGAGCTGGAGCGCCTCCAGAAAGAACGGAAAGAGAGGAAGAAGAATGGAAAAGCACATCACAATGAGTGGCCATGACAAGGTTGGTGACCATTGTATCCAGGGAGAAGCCATACCCAGGTCAGGTGCAGAGCAGCTACTTCAAACACCCAGCAATGGAGTATAGAGTGTTAGCTAACAAGGGTCAAAATAAGCTAATTAGATGCTTCCAAAACCAGCTAATCATTGCAATTCAATCCTTCCTCCCACCTGGCCAGGCTGCCTTCTCCTTCCCTGTCAGATTCTGGCCTGGAGTGCAGGCTCTTTATAGTTTGGACCAGATAAGATATGCTTCCTTCTCCCTTCTCCTCCAGCCAGGCTGTTTTTCTTTTTTTCTATAGCCAGCACAAGTATCCCCTTCCTTCTGGTCGAAGTCTGCATCTCCCCTCCCCCATGGCTGATACATCTCTATCACACACTCACATTTTACCAGCTGTCTTTTGGTATCACACCACACCTTCTGAGAAGGTTCCTCAGACCTCTCAGTCCATTCAGATTTGACACCTAAAACACCTCGGGTCCCTACCATCACCATCGGCAATGTGCTAAGAGATAAATACCAATTTGTATTGTTCCATCAATGGTCCTCAAGAAAGCTATCAATCAGCTTTCTCAACACAGTACTAAGTTCACTTGGGAAATCTCTATGGATTGTAATTTTAATTCTTCCAACTAGTTAGTGTGTGAGGCCTGTAGAACCTAATAAGTGTACATTCGATGAATAAAAGTCAAAGTGAAGCTGAATATGTTACATGAAAACTCAACAGAGCTGCCACACATCCTATCAAAAAGCTCTAGAACTTTCTGTTAAGTTGGTGACTAGTTGTATGACGCCAGCCAGGTCACCCAGCTTCTCTGAGCCTACATTTCCTCTATAATGAATTGTTTAGATGAACCTTCTGTTCTCATACTCCATGAGACTAATATTATGATAGGAGTGGGTCCTTTGGCCTTTCATGTTCCTTAACATTTTCTTTGTTATTTGAACAAAAACTTTGAGGCATTTTGTTTTTTCTTCCAGTTCTGTCTCCAAAGGAAAAATGATATACAGAGAAAAAAAATTCCCTGTTGGCTAATTATAACAATATCTGCAGAGATGCATATTGTTGGTGGTAAATTTGCATCAGCCTGGCTGCATGTTGACAGCCAGGCAGGTTATTATGACTTTGACAAGACACTGAACGTAGAGGAAATAAGATAGAATTAAATCCTGCAGGAATCAACACCTGAACTCTGTCCCAATATTCAGATGCAGACCAAACTTGAACTCCATAAGAAACGAAATAATTCTGCCATTTGTAATGACTACTATCTGGCTGTGCCTATGGGAAAATTCCTGAACTTGCATAGGTCTACCTGTTGAGCTGAGCTAATAAGCAGCTCAAATGACGAAGTACCTGTGTGGCACTTTACCGAGCACTAACACACTGTAGAATGTTCTCCAGCATGTGTCTTACTGTTAAGCACCATGGCATAGCCAGCTGGATTCTGTATCTGCCTTTCACATTCTCTCTGTGTGTGGTCTGGCAGGTGGACTTGGTTTCTGTGTGTGGGAAAGTAAAGAAGGGGGAACAATGCCGGGCATGAGGCCATTTTGGTTTTTACTTTCTGGGAGTCTAGTGTACGTTCCACCCTCCCAGCCCCTATGAGCCTATATCACCATGGAGAATTGCCCCCTGAAAGTTCCAGTGGACATAGACCAAGGCACAGGTGCATGCCATTATCCTTAGAGACTGGGCTGGGCTGCAAGGCAAGTGACTCATCTTGGAAGAGTCTTCTGCCTTCAGCACTACATGCTGCTTTCTGCCTACCTCTCATTTATATTGGAAAGCATGATTTTTGTCTGTCTTTATTCCCACAAGAGCCCGCAGGATTCATAATACTTTAAATTGTCTCTCTAACTAGCCTGTCACAAAACAGACATACTGTTTTTCCTTCCTTTACTTCTTTTGGGGTTCCAAATTCGTTGAATGCCTTTGACATATGGTAAGTTCTCGAGCTATGGTGCACTATGGTGTAGAGGCGGCCTAAGTGTGTACAACTCTGATGTGTTTTCTCTTTCTAGGTGACAGTTGATTTCCAGGTGAAAGACCTGAATTTTGTTTACTTCTTCTGGCAGTGCAAAAGCACATTCAAGTGAATGACAAGCAGCGCACGCGCAGTGCATGCTGCAGACACCGCCGCGCAGCCGCAGACAGGGCGGCAGCGAGGAGACAGCTGACTGAGGTGGAGTCCCGCTGTTGCGAAATCATGCTGCAGTTCAGCACACAATTGCTATCTATCCATAAACCATTCTTGACCGAGCAAGCATGCACGTTATGGGCAGTTACATTCTCAAGTTTTTAAAACCAAGGGGAGACTTGTATACTGGGCCTGTTTTTTTAGCCTGTTTGCTACCTTTTTTGCATTCTATCCCATGTGAATTTTAGACACTGGGCTTAAAAGGGTATTTGGACATCTGGACACATTCCTAGAATGTCATCCTGTCCTGTTCTACATCACCAAATGACACAGAGAAGACCCTGTTTACAACTTTTTCTTTCTTTCTTTTTAAGTTCAGATCTTTCTGAAGAGATTATTCTATATGACGTATCTATAGCTATGTGTATGGCCATAGATGTATTTCTGTGTGTACATATGTATAGACATGTATTCCTACATATGTACATACAAATGCAGAGGTATATAAAGTACATAGGAATTCCTTACTTGTAAATAGCCAAAACAACCAGTACTGACATGAATGATGAATTTTCACATTTAAACAGTCACCAACATGAAGCCATGTTTAATTGCTTGTATAATGTGATACATTAGAGTTTAAAATAAATTTATGCACATGGAATATTTTCAGCTGGCTCTTCTGAACTTCCATTGTATTTTTCTCCTGGAATAAAAGGGATAACACGGTGCAATTTTTAATACAAGCTCTCTCACTCCTACTATGTTACTGGCAAATTCTTTCTCCCTAAGTGTGCTTTTCCTCCCTGCTCATCTCTTCCATTTACCTTCCATCGTGTCTTCTTAGGGCACAGAGCAAATTCCTTAAAAATCAACAGGAAGAGTTTGAAAATACTACTGGCATATGTAGGGGGAACAGGAAATTTAATCATCAATACTTAGAATGCTTTTTTGTCCCTGTATATTAAAATATCATACTAATTCTGAAGAAAAGACACCTGCCTGGGAAGTTGGTGGGGCAGGAAATGTGGTTTAATTATTACTCTACTTCCAGAGATGCAGAATCTTTCAAGTACATTTTCCTCATGTGTATTGGAGGTGTACACTATTTTGTATCATTGCATTATTAGCATGAAATGATTACTATGGTCAAATTTATATGCCCATGTTGTACTAGTTCATGTTTCTTTAACAAAAAAAAATGCATAAGATTGGACACTCTATAAAGAAGAGAGCTTTATTTAGAAATTTCAAGCTTAGGTGGTCCCAAGTAGGGCCACAAATGGGGAAGCCACAATTTGTGGCAAAATGATAGAATATCTAAAAGGGAAGTAGCTGTGTGCAGAAGGACAGATAACCTGGCAAGAAAAGATGCCACAGAAATTCAGGAGTCAGGCTCACTTATTTCTGGTAACAGTCTGATATCTCAGATCCCTAAGTCTGCAAAATTTCCATTAATCTTTACCATTAACCTAATATACTTCACTAGGTTCCAGGTGTCATGGTATCAAAATTAACACAAGACACAGGCTTTCAGCACGTCAACGTTTGGAGGACACACTGACACTACAGCCACCACTTTCCATAGCTGCTTCTGAGTGTGTGCTCATCTGTGTGTGTGTCAACTTGATATGCCAGTGAGAGAGGTAAGAATATCTCCATCATCACATCCACCAAAGGGTGGATCTGGACTCTCCCGGGCTGAGTTAGAAATAGATGGTCATTAGGTGCTTTAGACAGACAACAATTTCAACCATTTCTTAAACTTCTGGAGCTTCCCCTGGTCAGACAGTCCAGGTAGTGAAATATTAATCCTCACAGACCCCTGTAGTGCATACTGTTTCAGTCTCTGTGAGTTCATATGAGCTTTGCTCAGTTGTTTTAGAAGACCTTACTCTCCTGGTGTCCTCTGTGCCCTCTGTTTCCCCAATTCTTTCTGCCTTCCCTTCCACAATTCTTTCTGCCTTCTCTTCCACAGGTTCTCTGATCCCTGAGGGGAGAGATTTGATAGAGACCTCATGTTTAGAGCTATGTAGTCCAAGGTCTGACTCTCTCTCTCTCTCTCTCTCTCTCTCTCTCTCTCTCTCTCTTGCTGTAGGTCTCTGTATTTATTTTCATCTGCTGAAAGGGCAAGCCTCTCTGATGATGACTGAATATGGTATAGCATCATATGATTAGGAGTCATCTTATTTTTATATATTTTTTTAGACTAGTAGTACTTAGTTTTACCCTAGGCTATCTAGATTCTGGCTCTAGGTCACCCAAGTAGTATCAAGTATCAGTTCCGCCTTGCTGAGTGGACCTTAAGTCAGACATAGATTGGTTACTCCTATAAGACTTATGCCGCCATTGCCCTAGCATACTTTACAGGCAGATCAGACTGTAAATCAAAGATGTTGTGGTTGGGTTGGTGTTAACTTTTCTCTTTTGGTAGCCTGTAGAGTACCATTCTATATCATAAACACTAGAACATGGAGGAGAGTGGGGGTAAAGGTTCTACATAGGCACCAGCTAAATCTCTCCATGTTCAATAAGTTGTATGTGTGCCGTCTTCACTATTGGGGCCTGACTGTCAGTTTGTAGAGAGCAACCTATAGTCTAGGCAACAGCCTAGGTTTGGGGGGATTTCCATGTGACCGTTTGGGCAAACAACTCAATTGAATAAAACTCAGTTCAAGCACTGGATACTTCATTTAGTGACAGGAAATGGCTAGTAGGAGTTCTATCTTCTTTATTATTTGGAGACATCATTAGGGTCACTTTCATATCTTATAGGAAGTTTCCACTGCAATAGGTTTTCATACTGCCCCTCAAATAGCCTTCAGTCCTAGCTACCTCTCCCCTCATTCCTTTCCCCTGTCCCTTCTCCCCTCCTGTTATCCTCCTGTTTTCCCATATCCTCCCACATACCGTCACTATCACACTCAGCTTGAGTCTCCCACAAAATCTATTCTGTCTTTCCCCTCCTATTCTATTTATCCCCTAGGGATATCTATGTGTCCCCTTAGTCCTTTCTTCTATGTCTAACTGCTTTGAGTCTATAGACTGTAGCTTGGTTATCATTAATTTAATGGGTAATATCCATTAAATATTAGAGAACATAATATAAGCAAATACATACCATATTTATCTTTATGATTCTGAGATACCTCACTCAGGATGACTTTTCTAATTCCATCTATTTCCCTACAAATTTCACAATCTCATTTTTTAAGGAACTGAGTAGTACTCCACTGTGTAAATGGACCACATTTTTCTTTATCCATTCTTCTGTTGAGAAACATCTAGGTTGTTTCCAGTTTCTGACTATTATAAATAGAGCAGCAGTGAACATAGTTGAACCAGTGTCTGTGGTAGGCTGGATATATGCTCAAGAGTGGTATGACAAGGACTTGAGATAGATCCATTCCCATCTTCCTGAGGGATTTCCACACTGATTCCCATGGTGGCCGTACAAGTTTGCACTCCCACCAACAGTGGAGAAGTGTTCTCCACAGGCTCACCAGCATAAGCTATTGTTTGTGTTGATCTTAGCCATTCTGTCAGGATGGCTTAAGTTCCATAAGATGGAATCTCAAGGTATCTTTGATCTGCATGTCCCTGATGGATTTGAACATTTCTTTAACTGTTTCTTAGCCATTTGAGTTTCTTCTACTGAGAATTCTCTGTTTAGATCTGTGTTCCCTTTTTAATTAGATTATTTGGGTTTTTTGATATCTAGTTTCTTGAGTTCTTTGTATATTTTGGACATTAGCCCTTTATCAGATGTTTGGTTGGTAATAGCAAAATAACTGTCCCATTTCAACATTATACTTATCATTAAAATACCAGTTGTTAAGGTCATTCAGGAACAGAGAGATTTCAAGCAAAAAAGTTTTTTCAAATCACTATGAAGGAGGTTAGGTCTTTGAAAATTATAAAAATTCTTCATTGACTAAAAATGGAAACCTTCGTATTGTGTGTATATGTACTTGATAAACACTTACTAGATTTCTTTTTTGTTTGTTTGTTCTTGAGACAGGACTGCATGTAGCCTAGGATAGTTTTGAAATCATTATGTAGCTGTGGGTGCCCTTGAACTCCTGATTCTCCTGTCTCTGCCTACTGAGTGCTAGGATTTCAAGGATGCCCCACCATGTCTGGCTTCTAGATATCTTAAACAAAAGAAATGAAAATATATTTTTTCATGATTTGTTGACTCAGAGCCATTACTATAAAACCCAAACAAGTACATCAACCAGTAAGCTCTGTCTACTCCTCCATGGTTCCTCCATGTCTACTATTGAACAATCTACCCCATTCAGATACTTCCCCTCCACCTTACACCATTCTTAACTTAGTGAATGCCTGATCTTGCATCTCCGGTGAGCCTTCACATGATAAAGGTCAAAAAAACACCTTCACCTCCCCATTTCCTAACCAACTGTGGAGCTGCTACAGTCTTTAAGGTCTTCTCTGAGGTCTTTCAGTACCTCTTAAAATAGATTCATCTATTTACTTTATGCTTCTGCTTATGATAATACATTTTAACTCAGCCTCCTACAAATATGTATTTCAATATGGAAAACACAAGTGGAATACCACAACTTTAGGTAATCTCTTGTCTTCATCCACCCCCAGTGGGTTTTTAAAATTCACTTTACAACCCCATATCAGCCCTTCCTCACCTCCCAGTACCCCCTCACCCAAGTACTCCCATTCCACCTTCCCCTTTACTTTTGAGAAGGTGGAGCCCCCCCCCACCCCCGGATATCACTCCTTCCTACAAACACACATCAAGTCACTGCAGGACTAGATACATCTCCTCCCACTGAAGGCACATGGGATCCTCAGAGACAGCCTCTGCTCCAATTCTTGGGGGATCTGCATGAAGACCAAGCTGCTCATCTGCTACATATGCGCAGGGGACCTAGGTCTAGCCTGTGCTCACTCTTTGGTTGTCGATTCAGTCTCTGGGATCCCCAAGGGTCCAGGTGAGTTGACTCTGTCAGTCTTCCTGTGGAGTCCCTGTCTTCTTCAAGTCCCTCATCCTTCTCTCAACTCTTCCATAAGACACTCTAAGCTCCAACCACTGTTTGGATGTAAGCCTTTGCATCTCTTTCCATTGGTTGCCAGGTAGTGCTTCTTAGAGGACAGCTATGCTAGGTTCCTATCTGCAAACATAACAGAGTATTATCAATAGTGTCAGGGATTGGTTCTTGCCCATGGGATGGCTCTCAATTTGGGGCAGTCACTGGTTGGCCATTCCCTCAGTTTCTACTCTATCTTTGTCCCTGCACATCTTGTAGGCAGGACACATTTTGGGTAGAAGGTTTTATGGATGGGTTGTTGTCCTTATCCCTCCACTGAGAGTCTTGCCTGGCTACAGAAATTAGCCACTTCAGGATCCATATCCCCATGGCTAAGAGTCTCAGCTAGAGTCATCCACATAGACCCTCTGAGACCTCCTCCCATCCTAAGTCTGTCTCTATCAAGTCCTAGAGATTGCCACCCACAGCCAATCTCTCTTCTCTCTCCCCCGCTCTCCCTACATATGATCTCCCCCACCACCCTGCCCTGCTCCCTTCCCTATCCCCTCTTCCACTCAGTTCCCCCTTTCCATCAACCTCTGATGTCTATTTTGTTTCCCCTTCTGAGAAAGATTCAACCATCCTTCCATGTGCCCTCCTTGTTATTTGGCTTCTTTGGGTCTGTTGATTATAGCATGGTTATCCTGTACTTTATGGCTAATATCCACTTATAAGTAAGTACATGCATGTGTTGTGGAAATTATTTGAGAAATGGGTGGCATGGCTAGACTAGCTCCCTGGGTGCTGCCATGTTCCTGTGCTATGTTCCCACACTAACAGCTTCAGAGGCACCAGCCCAGGAGCACTGGCTCAGGCTCCATGAGACATTAGCGTGGCTGCTGTACCTGCCAGGCAGCTCTGTGGAGCCTATGGCTCTAAACATGGCCCTTGGGCTAACTCTGCCACCCTCATAATGCTCGGCTCAACCTCTGACAATATCCACCATGCTCGCAGTACCCGGTAGAATGAAAACTCTTAATGCGTAAAGATTATCCAATGGATTTATACATCAGCAAATACTCAATACACAAGATACCCACACAATTAGAATTGTTACCCAATATCTAATATTTTGACATGGTTTAACTACCCGAGACTCCTAGAGACATGGACATCTCCCACCATCTTTTTTCTCCTTCTCCTTTTTTCCTCCTCACTCCAGCTCCACCTACCTCTTCTCTGTCCAATGGCAGAGCTCTTGACACATGCATGTCCTCTTGGATCTGTGTTACCTCACTCAGGATGGTATTTTCTAGTTCCCTCCATTTGCCTGTGAAATTCATGATGTCCTTGTTTTTTATTGGCTAAGTAGTATTTCATTGTGTAAATTTTCTTTATCCATTCCTCAGTTAAGGGACATGTAGGTTGTTTACAGTGTCTGGCTATTACAAATAAAGTTGATATGAACATAGATGAACAAGTACCCTGGTGGGATGTTAGAGCATCTTTCGGGTATATGCTCAGGAGTAGTATAGATGAGTCTTGAGGTAGAACTATTTCCAATCTTCTGAAAAACTGCCAATTGATTTTCAGAGTGCTTGTACAAATTTGTAATCCCACCAGCAATGGAGGAGTGTTCTCTTTGTTCCACATCCTCACCAGTATGTGATATCTCTTGAGTTTTTTATCTTAGCCATTCTGATGAGTGTAAGGTGAACTCTCAGAGTCATTTTTATTTGCATTTCCCTGATGACTAAGGACATTAAACATTTCTTTCCTTCTTTCCTTTTTTCAAAGCAGTGTAACCTCGCCTCTGACAGTGGAACTGATGACTTACTATGTCTAATGTTTATTTTTAATTGGATGTTGTCTTTATTTGCATTTCAAATGTTATCCCCTTTCCCGGTTCCCTCCCCACCCCCATCCCATCCCCCCTCCCCTGCATCTATGAGGGTGTTCCTCCACCAACCCATGAACTCCTGTCTCTCCACCCTCGAATTTCTCTACACTGGAGCATTGAGCCTTCACAGTACCAAAGTCCTCTTCTCCCACTGATGCCCAACAAGGCCATCCTCTGCTACATATGCAGGTGGAGCCATGGGTCCCTCCATGTGTACTCTTTGGTTGGCGATTTAGTCCCTGGGAGCTCTGAGGGTTCTGATTGGTTGATATTATTGTTCTTCCTATGAGGTTGCAAACTCCTTCAGCTCCTTCAGTCTAACTCCTCCATTGGGGACCCCACCTGTGCTCAGTCCAATGGTTGACTGTGAGCATCCACCTCTGTATTTGGAAGGCTCTGGCAGAGCCTCTCAAGAGACAACTATATCAGGCTCCTTTTAGCATGCACTTCCTGGCATCCACAATAGTGTCTGGTGACTATATATGGGATGGATCCCTAGGTAGGGCAGTCTGTGGATGGCTTTTCCTTCAGCTCCTGCTCTACACTGTCTCCATATTTGCTCCCATAAGTATTTTTCCCCTCTCTAAGAAGGACTGAAGCACCCACACTTTGGTCTTCCTTCTTCTTGAGTTACATGTGGTCTGTGACTTGTATCTTGGGTATTCTGAGCCTTTGGGCTAATATCCACTTATCAGTGAGTACATACTATATGTGTTCTTTTGTGATTGGGTTACCTCACTCAGGATGATATTTTCTAGTTCCATCTATTTGCCTAAGAATTTCATGAAGTCATTGTTTTTAATAGCTGAGTAGTACTCCATTGTGTAAATGTACCACATTTTCTGTATCCTTTCCTCTGTTGAAGGATACTTGGGTTCTTTCCAGCTTCTGGCTATCATAAATAAGGCTGCTATGAACATAGTGGAGCATGGGTCCTTATTATATGTTGGAGGATCTTCTGGGTATATTCCCAGGAATGGTATAGCTAGGTGCTCAGGTAATACTATGTCCAATTTTCTGAGGAACTGTCAGACTGATTTCCAGAGAGGTTATGCCAGCTTGCAATCCCACTACTAATGGAGGAGTGTTCCTCTTTCTCCACATCTTTGCCAGCATGTGCTGTGACCTGAGTTTTTGATCTCAGCCATTCTGTCTGGTGTGAGGTGGAATAATGAAAAGGGAGACACTGCAATGAAAACCTAGGAAATTAAAAAAAAATCATCAGATCCTACTACAAAAGCCTATACTCAACCAAATTGGGAAATCTGGATGAAATAGATACAATTTTCTAGACAGATTCCAGGTGCCAAAGTTAAAACAGGATCAGATAAACCATTTAAACAGTCCAATAACCCCTAAAGAAATAGTAGTAGTCATTAAAAGTCTCCCAACAACAACAACAACAAACAACAACAAAAAAGGCCCAGGAACAGAATTCTATCAGACCTTGAAAGAAGACCTAATACCAATATTCTTCAAGCTGTTTCACAAAATAGAAACAGAAGGAACACTACCCAATTCATTCTATGAAGCCACAATTACGCTTTTGCCTAAACCACACAAAGACCCAACAAAGAAAGAGAACTTTAGACCAATTTCCCTTGTGAACATCAGTACAAAAAATACTCAATAAAATTCTCACAAACCAAATCCAAGAACATATCAAAACAATCATTCACCATGATCAAGTAGGCTTTATCCCAGGGATGCAAGGATGGTTCAATATACGGAAATCCATCAATGTAATACACTATATAAACAAACTTAGAAAAAAAAAAGATCAATTCTTTAGATGCTGAAAAAATATTTGACAAAATTCAACACCCCTTCATGATAAAAGTATTGGAAAGATCAGGAATTCAAGGCCCATACCTAAACATACTAAAAGCAATATACAGCAAGCCAGTAGCCAACATCAAACTAAATGGAGAGAAACTTGAAGCAATCTCACTAAGATCAGGGACTAGACAAGTCTGCCCACTCTCTCCCTATCTGTTCAATATAGTACTTGAAGTTCTAGCTAAAACAATTAGATAACAAAAGGAGGTCAAAGGGATACAAATTGGAAAGGAAGAAGTCAAAATATCACTATTTGCAGATGATATGATAGTATACTTAAGTGACCACAAAAATTCCACCATAGAACTCCCAAACCTGATAAACAACTTCAGCAAAGTGGCTGGATATAAAATTAATGCAAACAAATCAGTAGCCTTCCTCTACTCAAAGGATAAACATGCTGAGAAAGAAATTAGGGAAAAGACACCCTTTACAATAGTCACAAACAATATAAAATACCTTGGTGTGACTCTAACCAAGCAAATGAAAGATCTGTATGACAAGAACTTCAAGTCTCTGAAGAAAAAAATTGAAGATGATCTCAGAAGATGGAAAGATCTCCCATGCTCATGGATTGGCAGGATTAATACAGTAAAAATGGCCATCTTGCAGAAAGCAATCTACAGATTCAATGCAACCCCATCAAAATTCCAATTCAATTCTTCATAGTTAGAAAAAGCAATTCTCAAATTCATTTGGAATAACAAAAAACCTAGGATAGCAAAAACTGTTCTCAACAATAAAAGAACTTCTGGAGGACTCACCATCCCTGACCTCGAGCTGTATTACAGAGCAATAGTGAACATTTCTTTAAGTGCTTCTCAGCCATTCGAGATTCCTCTGTTGAGAATTCTGTTTGCCTCTATACCCCATTTTTTAATTGGGTTGTTTGGATTGTTGGTGTCTAACTGCTTGAGTTCTTTATATGTTTTGGATATTAGCCCTCTGTCAGATGTAGTGTTAGTGAAGATCTTTTCCCAATCTATAGGCTGTCATTTTGCCCTAATGACAGTGTTCTTAGACTTACAGAAGCTGTTCAGTTTCATAAGGTCCCATTTACTAATTCTTGACCATAGTGCCTAAGCCATTGGTGTTCTGTTCAGGAAGTTGTCTCCTGTACCCACAAGTTCAAAGCTATTTCCTATTTTCTGTCCTATTAGATTTAGTGTACCTGGTTTTAGGTTGAGATCTTTGATCCATTTGGACTTGAGTTTTGTGCAGGGTGATAATCTCCTGTCTTAATGAAAGATTCTCAAAATTCAGCAGATATCAGTGGCAGATAGAGTCTTCAGAAAAAGAACATTTAAGTAATTTCTTCATATTACCTGGTAATAGCAAGGTTTAGGCACCAACCTTATAGTATTTACATACACACACACACACACACACACACACACACACACACACACACACACACTTTAAAAAGCCTTTCTTAGAAATGCTTCCATTTCACAAGAAGTTTTACTAATGAGTAGGATCTACTTCTATCCCATTAACCTCGTGGTGTGTGAGGGGCTGTTACCCAAAGTTCTTGGTGGGATCCTATGAACAGCTCTTCTCAGCACAGAAAAACTTTAACCCTCCAGGAGGCAATCTTCAACTTTCCTCAGACCTCATTAATTAAGAATTTGTAATCATTTTGATGGCCTAAAGTCCAATATGCACAATAAATGCTGCTAACAAAACAAAAGAAATCTTAATGAAATCTTAATATCTTCTCTACTTGCAAATCACAGGTTAGTTTGTTTTTCCTACTAGATACTCTCTGGTTTTGTCATTCTCAGGCTTTTAATGTGCATCAGAATCAACTGAGAAGAGCTGAATCAATGTGTCTAGAATGGACCAGAGCCTCAGCTTTTAGCAAGCACCTAGCGGTGTTGCTTCTATGCATAGAAACAACACCACTTTGCAACGGAGGGAGATTACATTTTGCAAACACTAATGCAATCAATCTTTTGTGAACTGAATTGTAACCACTTGAATAGACTCTACAGTTTAGCTAAGCTTAACTAGTTTTATCTGGTTGTTAAGAGATTAGCCTCCTGGTAGAAAGACAGGTGAGGAGCTGTACCTAGTCGAGATTTTAGTTACTGCCCACATTATTCAATATGAAACACTTTCCCTATAGAGTACTCTATTTCAAACTTGAATGAGTTTCTATTCTACTAGGGA
Source organism: Grammomys surdaster (assembly GCF_004785775.1). NCBI lineage: Eukaryota > Metazoa > Chordata > Mammalia > Rodentia > Muridae > Grammomys > Grammomys surdaster. The sequence goes on along the minus strand of NW_021605377.1, from coordinate 527,940 downwards.
TGAAATGTAAACTCTTTTCCATGATGCTCCAAAGGCTAGGTGGATATTGCTTATTTCTTAGAATTCTACCTTTTATCCATAATCTTGTACATTCCCCTGCCTGATAAGCTTTGGAACATCTAAGTACCTCTCCCTAAACCAGTCTGTTCTTACTTCCTCGTTGATAGCGAATAACCCTTCTTGGCTTTTACCTCACCTTAGTCAGGCAAAGGTCTTTGAATGGGCTTGATCCCTTGTTGTAATTCCTAGTACCTTGTTTTATTATTTCTCTTCCAACATGGCAGGCATGCTGCGGAGCTCCAGATGCTCATCGGCTCATCATACTTTTGTGTGATTTATTGCTGTTTATCTTCTTTATTGGACTCTAAATTCAGTGATGGAGACTTAGGGGCCTTGGTTCATCACTATCCTATTAGAATTGTTGGTTATGGATGGTTGGAGGGCATAGCTAAGTGTGGTATCAGTTTATGTAATACTGAATCTCAAAATTCTACACATGTTAATAGGATGCTGTAAAAAAACCTCAGGTGTTTTCATGAATAGTAGAATCTGTTCAGTGCTAAATCTTATAACATGCTCATACCCAAAAAACTACTCCAGTCCATAATGAGTGCAACTTTGGTCTTAATACTGTTCCAACTGTTGAAGGGACTACTAAATAAAAGACTCAAACATGCTACCCTTTTGAATCATTGCTTTTAACAAAGGGCAACATACAATGGCCTGCTATAATTTGGATCTGAAGAAACCCCCAAAGGCCAGACATAAAAATTCGGGTCTTCAGCTTGTCACCACTAAAAAGAATCGAAGCCATTCAACAAAAAGTGGGTTACTTGTTAAAATGTAGGGCAAGGCAAGATGGCAGCTAAGGTCATCCATGATTGTCTTCCCATCGGGATGCCAAATGGAGTGGCTACTTGAATAACAACTACCTTCCCAGAAGTTCATGGAATCAGGTACGAGCAACTCTGAAAGGAAACCACTGAAGATGCTAGGACGGAGTTGAGAAATAAGCAGTCTGGTTTTTCAGGGGGTTAACGAGGTGGCTGAATGAGGCCCCGTGCTCTCCTGTGTCTCTTTCCAACAAAGCAATGAGTCATCGTGCATATTGGAATGCCTGACCACAATATAACACTGAAATTCAACAGTAGAAAAATGGAAACTTTAGTTTTATAGAAAAACAAAAAACAAAAACAGAGTTCTGAGATAGCACAGAAAACAAAAGAGAAGGAAAAAGAAAGTAGATATCAGTGCAGGTACAGGCCATTCTGAGTGTTAGAAAGTACTGAAAGATTTTTAGTTTTGTGCTCCAAATAGATAAGAAGCATGAATCTGCTTTGGAAACGAAATTCACTTCATCTCCCAGCAGATCCTCGTGGTTTTTATCCAAGAATTATCTTGAGATGGGACCTATTGTCTGAATTTGGACGTATCTAGAGGGGAAAATTCTTGCCTAGTCTGGGATCTGATGGATACTCTTCTTCTCTGGCTCAGTGGGTTGTTGCCTGTCAATCTAGGCTTGGCATGTAGAGTGACTCTTCCACAAACCCACTGATAATACCATAATAGAGTCGGTCAGTGAGTGTTGTGACTGAAGGAGAACAGAGCCAAGGCTCTAGGGAGCCTGCCCCCTGAACATGGAGCATGAGGATCACAAGTGGCTTTGCATGGGTGACAGGACTGTAATAGGTTCACCTGTGCTTTCTACCATCTCTCCCAGCACTGTGGGTCATACTAGGCAATATGCCCCTGAAGAGTATTGTCAGAAACCAGTGTGCGAGCACACACACACACACACACACACACACACACACTGTTTCATCTCCACCATGAGATAGACAACTTGCTTGACCATGGACTTCCTGCTATATTCTGCCTTGACACAGGCCCCAAACTTGGATTAAAAACCATGCACCAAAATATATCTCTTATTTAACTTGGGTATTTGTTATAGAAAGAGAAAGCTGAGTAACACAGTGTCTAAAAAGAGCTAATGTTAGAAAGTGGCTAGGAAGGGTTGGGAAGGAACTTGCAATCTTCATAGACACCAGAGAATACCTCATCTGGAGAGTGACATTTGAATAAACACTTGTAAAAATTCAGGGACTAGGCCATCTGACTGTTACAGTATGATAACCTTGAGGCAGAGTGTGCTGTTCCAGGCTTGAGGGATAAAGATAATATGCACAAGGAGATGGAGTCTACATCTTTCAAGCAGCAGCCCCTAAATGGAGAAAGTCTGCTTGTCCCACTCACTCAAACTGACTGAACTCTATAATCGTTTCTCGTTTCTGTGAGCAGTTGAAGAATAAAGGGTCAGAGAGAAGTCAGGAAGGTAACCAGAATGGATGGTCGCCTTCACATGAACAAAACATCAGAAATGTGTAGAGATAATGCCTCATGCAGTGTATAAAAACATTCACCTGTCAATAAAAAATGCTGTCGGCCTATTAGCTTAGGCAGGAAATAGAATGTGGGAGTTCCGGTAGAAAGAAAGGATTCTGGGATAGAGAGAAGCACAGGAGATTGGCCCCAGGACCCCTAAAGAGAACAGACTCATGAAAGCTGAGCTGAGGTAACCAGCAGTGTGGCAGAACTCAGATTAGAATAAACAGAATATTAAATTATGAGCTCATTGGGGAACATGCAAAGCTTTGGCCTAGGCATTTGTAAATATATTTAAGTCTCAGAGTTGTTATTCTTGGAGCTTGGGGCTGGGAGGAAAAAACACAAGCTTACAGAAAACATCCCAGTACAGAAATGGAGAGTAGTGTGTACCACTGAAGAGCTGGCTGAGTGCATCCTACAGATATGAAGTATATTGCCCACAACTGCTAAAGGTGGCGATACGTACAAGATAAAGCCACCCAGAGAAACAGAAGAGAGGGAAATGAGCTACGTGTTGCTAGCTCCTAACAGCAGAGCAGCTATTTGTTTCAATGGTATTTGTTGGGCTACCTGTGTAAGAGGAGGGCATTTAAAATAACAAAGAAACAGGAGTACATTACATGTATCATGGGACTCTCTATGTAACACAAAAAGTGACAGCACTATAATCTAACTGAAGGTGTGGGTTTTATTATACAAGGACATAGCATCACTTGAGTCAAGAGAGTCATCAGATTGAGCTTCCACGGAGGTCACTGTGAATTAGAAGCACAATCAGTCGTCAGGATGTGATTCATAGACCAGAGCCACCATCTTCCTCAAGAAATTGAGAGATTTAAAATCCAGGGCTCTGTGCCAGTGCTGTCTAATCAGAAACTAGGACTACAGCCCAGCCCCTTCAGGCGATGCTGACACAGGCCAGAACGGAATGTGAAGTGGCCACTGTGGATCATCCAGAGGACCAAAAGGGGAGCAGAGGGAAGCAGAGGAGGATTCTAAATCTACCCATGCAGAAGTCGATGGGAACACCGTGAGTGAACAATGTCAATGGCTACTCTGTGCCCTTTGGGATGAGTTCACCTAAACAAAGAGAAAAGTAAAATAGGCCTTTTTAAAGTGAGAAAATGAGTGCTCGTGAAATAGGAATTGGCACTTTTCAAAATATCCTTTGGCTTGATGAATTTAAATCGCAAAGATCTAATCTAGCCTTCAGAGTGAAGAGTCACACTGAATTCTCCTCTCTGGAAAATTGGAATTTTGTTCACCCTGTGACTGGACAGGGAGCAAATAGGTACTTCAATTCAATGAATGACTCAAAGTGGCCAAAGAAGGGAAGTTCTTGCCAAACAGAAAACTTGGCAGCTGTTTGCAGGACACTTTTCCAAATTAGGCAGTTGGGTATAACCATGGTCATCTTTTGTACCTAAACCTTTTATCAGCTTGATTGACCAATGAATTTTATATCAAGCAAACTATAGCCTTGAGATAAAAAGTCTAACTTTAAAACTTCAAATGGCATTTTTCGTGCCTTTTGTATTAGTGAGTTTCACACTACTACAATGAAATACTCGAGTCAATTAAATCTTTAAAACGGCAAGGGTGATTGAGCTCAGTTCTCAAAGTTCAAGGCATAGCTGAAGTGGCCAGGTGCTTCAGCCTCGGATGAAAGCAACTCATGACTGAGACATGGAGCAAAGCAAGTGGTCAGAGCTTGAGTGCATCAGAGACAGAAGTAAGGATCACGGCATACAGCAATCACTTCTGAGGGCGTCCGTGCTTACGGCCTAAAGAACTGCACTAGACCCCGCTCCCCACAGACTCAGCTGTCTCCCAAGAGTGTCACCCTGTGGACCAAGCTTTCAACCACAGCTGTTTGAGGTACATGCCATCATGCAAACCACAGCATTTCTGCCTTCACGTTCAATGTTAATTAATTAAAATATAAAATGATCCTCAATGACAAAATCGTGCAAGTTTGTTTGTTTCAGTTAGATGATGTGTACATAGCATTTACTTCGTTAGAATCCCTTATGGAGTAAATAGGATAGAAATGCCATTGAGAACGTTCATTGTATTCAGTCAGATGCTTACTCCAAGAACAGACAACTGTAATGATTTTTATGGAAATTTTAATTGGCAAATTGAAAAAAGAATAAGTTTGTAACCATGTTTTATATAGAAATATTCAACTTTCCCAAGATTTTCACAACTAGTGGTACAAAAGTTAACTCTAAATGCATCCAAGGCATTTTAAAGAACTAAATGGTCATGCACTAGGGTGACTCCATTCTCAGTGATGCTGGGAAGCAAGCTAGGATCTTGCACATGCTCAGTAAGAGTTTTACTGCTGAACTACAAGCCCTTTTCCTCAGTTGACTCCTTATCAACAATCTCTATGGGAAGACTCCAAGTTTCCTCCAGGAATCAATTCACAAGGTTGCTCAGTCTTTCTCAAGCTCAATCCTACCCAGTGTGTCTACATCATATGTTCAACCTATTTCGTGAAACGAACCTCATGTCCTGTGCTTGTCATAAGTAAGATGAAATTAAGGGACTTAGTAGTCATGTATTTCATATCATCCTAATGTGGGGCCATGTTAGAAACAACATAAAGGAGCTGAGCTGGCCAAAGGCTGGCCTAAATAGTCACCCACTGTTTGTGAAAATGTCTTCATCTTTTCAGACTCCGCTGAAAGTATGTGGTCATTGTCCAGAGTGCTAATGGTATTTTCTGATGGAAACATCAGGTTGTTGACTTCAAAAAAGCATCAGGATTAGTTTCCATGGTTTCTCAACCCACACACTGTTAGTATCTTCAGCGGGCTGGTGTTTTTGGTTGGGAAAGAGAGGTCTCCTATCCAGTTTATGCAGCTTTCCTGAACCTAACTTCCTACACAGCACTGGCACTCTCATTGTAGACACTTAAATGTCTCCACATGTCCCCAGAGGAGCACAATGGTCCGTATGGTAACTACTGGTCTCAAGAGGAAAAAAAGAGAGCATGCAAACAATCCACCTATTGATAACATGACTCTGTGTTGTTTTATATCTGACCTATACAGTTTTCATCTCTCTGTGGGATGAGTAGGACTGAGTCATGTCTTTAAGGTTCATAGTCTTTCAGTTGGAATAATCCAGTTGATCCTCAAATGTGTTTTTACCCCTGTGGCACACATTTTTTAGGGAAGGCCTTTTCTCTACCTCTTGATGGTACAGATACTTCTTAGTTCAAAAATAAACCTAGCAAATTACATTTACCTCAAATTATTTGAATTAATGATATCCTAGTCTGTCAAAGCTCTGGTCTTTCGCCTCATTCTTATATCAGCATTAAATGGAATTAAGGACAAAAGTCAAGGGCATACTTGTCAGCAGCAAGACACTAACAGACAACTTATACAATTGTTTTCTTCCTTTGTGATTCAATACAACTAAGAAAAGATTATTTAGTTTACATTATAGTATGCTGACATATCACCCATAGTTAGATTAGTCCCATGTTTTAAAGTTAAAACAAATGCTTTTTAAGTAATAGCAACATCTTTTGACTTTAAAAACCCTATCTGGCACTCCCGTGTGTTTGTAAAAAGAAAACACTGATATTTCCAAATCTCACAAGGATATACTTTGTCTTACAGGAAGTGGACAAACTCGTTTGGAATACCACTTGTCATGAAGAACACATTGTGTAACCTCTGTGCAGTCAGATCAAAGAAAAAGTTAATCAAATAACCTGATTCTCATTGAGATATATATATAATATAATATATATATATATATTATATTATATATATTCATTCAGAATCATCTAATAAATAACTATACTTCAAATCACAGTTATATAAGATTACATATAAAAGATTATATGACCTCATTAAAGATTATATGGCTCATTAAAGTACTGAGAGATAGTCACAAAACTTGATTTTTGTTTACAAATAGAGTAATCAATAAATAGATCTATATACATAAGAAATACATGAATATACACTTGATTCAAATGGCATATAAATCTCGTTGCTTCAGGTAAATGCTAGTATCTTTTGGTATTTTAGTTTTTAATGTCAGTCAACAGCCTTTAAAAGTAAATAGTATGGCCTTTAAATATAATAGACCAAAAATATGTATAAAATTATAAAATATTTTTAAAATATCAATATTTCTCTTTTTAAAATATTGATAACTTTTTAAATCTTTTAAACAGTATCTAATGTGGGTATTATAAAAAAATAAGTTATTGATGAAACTCTGCATCACAAGTTGTAACTATGAACATAGCCAAATAAATGGCTAAGAACTTTGAAGCTACTGCTTGAAATCTCCGAAAATAGAGCAAAGTGTGTATTTAATAACCTGGAGCATGTGAGAAAATAAAGTAGTATTTCCCTATGAAATTTAGTTTTTTAACTATATTAATTGGTAGTTCAACTTAACAGCACTAAAAGCAATTATGTAACTCCATGAGACTTCACTATTTTCAAATATATAATGTTCTTGGGTTACCCAATACACAAGAAGCATGTGTTAGGATAGACTGGGACCTGGGAACTGAAGGACAGAGGTTTACATGGTTTATATAGGATGTCTCAAGACATATCTAAGACAAGCCAACAAGCAAGAAGCTGGAACAGCTAAGTACAGGCAACATGCCCTACAAAAGCAAGGTTAATAGAACAGAAATTGGGAATGAAGATAAGAACTATAGTCTATAATCAATAGTCAGTAGTTGATAGTTGATATTCTACAGTTAATGGTCTATAATTTATAGTCAATAGTCTATAGTCTGTGACAAGCACTGTACTTGGCAATTGTCAGGAGTCTCAGCAGGGGAAAAAACAGGCACAAGAATGTATTAAAGATGAATTTGATCACTGGGTCCCTAATGACTCCTAGGCTGGATGCTGTTATTTACCCATTCAGAAGCAGATTCAGTGGCAAGGTTATAGCATGGGCTGATCCAGAAGTAAAGTCCACAGAAATGTTCTGTTCCTCCTCGTGTCCCTGCTGCCTAGAAACAGAATATGTAGGGGGAGGAAAGAAATCTCTTTCCAAGATTTATGATTCTAGTAAAGATCCCAGAACATACATACTAGCACCAAAGGCACGTAAAATATTTTCAGTAATGCCCAAATGTAAGAATAGCCTTTGATTATCAAGTACCATGTGTGTATGTCTGTATTTGCTTTTCACACATGTATGTAGTCATAATAATTCACAACCAGAGTTCATGTTGAAATTTCTAACTCCAGGGTAGCATCAATAAATCAGTAAGTAAACCAAATCAGGATTTAGCTTTAACAAAATATATCTTCCAAAACAGTCATGATAGAAAAAAAAACCTGATCTGATCCAAATATCCTAAAATATGGTTTTAAAAACCCAGACATCATACAATAGCATCAAGCCCTAGAGATGCTTCACAAGCGAGTCCCATTCATCTTGCCACTGTGATCTGTGAAGTTCAGCTCAACATGGTTGAAGGCGGGGTTATCAGTTCCACCATCTTCCACAGGATGCAATTTATAATTTAAAACCTGATTCTTCTGAAAGAAAAAGGACATGGAATTTTTTTTTAAAAAAAAGAAACTTTGTCCAATGACAGATAATTGATAACTACTGCTCATATTTCTCTAAATCAGCTTGGTAATCTACTAAGGGAGAGTGAACTCCAACCTACATAAGAAGACAGAAACTAGGATGGCATACAATATACACGTGAGCTATGAATGTCCATGTGTGTGAAGAAAATATGAACTATTGATATCCATATATTATCTTAAATATTTATCTATTAACTCTATAGCTGTATCTACAGGTACACATATAAACATACAGATAATGATATAGAAATATCTCTTCTGTGTGCCTGTCTAAGCAAAGAGCTGGGGACCAACTATTGCTCTGTTAAGGTAATTAAAAGCCCACTTCCCTAACTTAAGGATAAATAAAACCTAACTTACTTTCTTAAAAACATCAAAATTGGATAAAAAGTCCAGTTTGGTTAGTAAGAATTGGGGGTCTAAGTTCTGTTTTCTTCCTCCTGAAAAACAAACACATTATTTACATTGTTAGACAGACACCTTATAACTACAAAGGGACCCCACACACACACACACTCATCACACAGGCATTTGGTTTATGAACATTCATTTGGTTTATACACACATAAAATGCAAAGAAAACCTTGAAAGTAGTCCTGAAGATCCATCTGCACTCCCCTCTCCTAGATCTTGGACCCCATAGCTTCTAATTGATATACATGAATATCATGATATCTACATAGATAAATAGATACAGAGAGATAATAGCTCTCAATCCTAACCCAACTGCTTCGTCTGGTGCCACCTTGGATGAAGACCTGTCTGTCCCAAATATGATCGAAAACGCAACCAACACGATCTACCCATAAAGTGGTAAACTGTCTACCTCTGCCCCTGCTCCCTCCACCTCTGCCTCCTGCTCCTACACCTCTGCCTCTGCTCCTACCCCCTCCAACTCTGCCGCTCTTTCTCTGTCTCTGCCCCTCTGCCCTTCCGCCTCTCTGCCTGGGCTTTTGGTCTCTACGAGTGTGGAGAAATTATGAGTTAAGCAAGTGGAACTCTGCATGCTCACAGATGTTTTGTACAAATCATTCTCTCTAGGATTTTGTTTTAGAAACAGATATTTGGCTTTTCTTTCTGTCTATCTGTCTTTCTGTCTGTCTGTCTGCCTGCCTGCCTTTCATTTTTCATGTGTGTGTGTGTGTCTTGGTGTACCAACTAAGATGCTTTTGAGAACCAAGTATATGGTCCTCAAGCCACCACTATCTACATCTTTGAGGAGCTGTGCTTAAAACACAGATCCCTGCACTGCAGCTTTGACTGACTTGGAACTGTGGGGCCACAGAACTCTTGATTTTGCCAGATTTCCAAGATTGTCAGATTTCTTTGGTTGGGTGGTTTTTTGCTTTTGCTTTTCTGAGACTGGTTTTCTCTGTGTGACAGAGCCCTGGCTGTACTGAAACTCACTTTGTAGACCAGGCTAGCCTTAAACTCAAAGATTGCCTGTCACTGCCTCCTGAGTGCAGGGATTGAAGGCGTGTGCCACCATGCCAGGCTTCTAGGTGATTGTTATACCTGCTAATGTTTAGGAATTGCCATAGCACCTGCTCTAGTTTCACGGAGATAGAAACAAACACGCACTACAGAGTCAAATGGAGCTGAAATGCCAGTCACGAGTCTCTGTCTGGATTCCTATAGATTTCTCATACCTTCCAGCTTGTTGTAAGGAACATCAGAAAGTATATGTTTCCAGATCTATTTCAAGATTCTCACAGTTGTTGTGGTGGAGAAATGGCTCATTAGTAAAATTAATGATGGGAATGTGTTTTTATAACTAGATGTCTACTATCCTGGACATAACTGCATGCAGTTAACAAAATCTAAGAAGTTAAGGAAAAGAAAGGAACTGCCAACGGGAACATTTGGATACCCCAGTTTCTTTAAAAGGGAAAAAAAGCAGAGCAGACAGGCACATGCATGTCTATGTATGTCTGTGTGTGTGTGTGTGTGTGTGATAAGAGCTAGAGATAAAAATACAAGGGAATAGTATAGATGTATTTCAGATATGAACCAGTGGGTAGTTTGTGAAAATAAATTGTATCTCTCAAAGTAGAGTAAATAATGGGGCTACTATGTTGGGTTTTTTTTTTTTAATGAGAAAAACACAATCCTTTTGGAAAGTGAGTTCAAACATTACAGTTACCAATACAAAGGCAACACGGTTGCAAGGAGCCTTACCTGGATGCCAAAAAATCCACAGTTGTAACCAGATTCTACAAAGAGGTTGCTGCTAGTTTTGTATAGTGTGAACTGAGTGTTGCATGTTTGGACAAAGCGTGGGCTAATTGATAAAGACGATAATGCAACATTCCACTGTACGGATAGGCATGTGAGTGGGTGTTCAGAGGATTGGGATAGGCATGTGA